>NC_034176.2:58151738-58231738 GCF_002021735.2 Oncorhynchus kisutch
TCCTGAAGTGTATGTACTGTGGACATTCCTTTGAGTCTCTGCAGGACCTCAGTGTCCACATGATTAAGACAAAACACTACCAGAAAGTGCCTCTGAAGGAGCCAGTGACTCCTGTGGCAGCCAAGATCTTCTCCTCCGCCCGGAAGAGAGCCCCCATCGAGCTCGAACTCCCCAGCTCCCCAGACTCCAACGGGGGCACCCCCAAAACCTCCCTAAATGACCATAATGACCCCCTACAGAAGGCATCCAACCCCTACATCACCCCAAATAACCGTTACGGCCACCAGAATGGAGCCAGCTATGCATGGCAGTTCGAGTCCAGGAAGTCCCAGATCCTGAAATGCATGGAATGTGGCAGCTCCCACGATACACTTCAGGAGCTTACAGCACATATGATGGTGACCGGTCACTTCATCAAGGTCACAAACTCTGCCATTAAGAAAGGCAAGCCCATCATGGAGTCTCCCCCACCGCCCGTCCCCACCATTTCTGCCGGTGAGGAGAAATTCCAGTCTGTACCACTGGCAGCCACAGCATTCTCCCCACCTCCTCCCCCCATACCTCCTCCCTCTAGTGTTTCCCCTGCCATGGCTGTGGAGATTAAGAAGGAGGAGAAGGAAGAGGAATGTATGAAGGAAACCACTAACAGCAGCAAAGACAAGAAGACCGGAGATGACGAGACAGAGGAGAAATTCGATATCTCCTCCAAATACTCTTACTTAACAGAGGAGGATCTAGAGGAGAGCCCTAAGGGAGGGTTTGACATCCTCAAGTCCTTGGAGAACACAGTGACATCAGCCATCAACAAAGCACAGAACGGTGCTCCCAGCTGGGGAGGCTACCCCAGCATCCATGCTGCATACCAGCTCCCAAACATCATGAAGCTTTCACTGGCCAACTCAGGGAAGAGCTCAGCTCTGAAGTACATGTTCCCCGGAGGAGAGATCCTGTCCCAAAACGCCAAAAACCAACCTCTGATCTCCCCGCCCAGCCGTCAGACCTCTCCTCTCCCCAAAAACAACTTCCACGCCATGGAGGAGCTGGTGAAGAAGGTGACTGAGAAAGTAGCCAAGGTGGAGGAGAAGATGCGGGAGCCGAATGTAAGGGCGTCCCCACTGAGACGAACCACACCCTCCCCCTGCAGCAGCGAGGCCGGGGAGTCAGCCAGAGGGGAGTCCCCTAAAGAGAGGAGAGGGTCTAAAACCCCGGAGAGCATCGGAGGAGGCAGCCACAAAGACTGTAACGGTGACACCAATATGAAGGAGTCGCTGGAGAATGGAATGGAGTCGGCTGTCAAATCCCCCATCTCTGCCTTGTGTGGCAGCACAGCCATTATTACAGACCACCCGCCAGAGCAGCCCTTCGTCAATCCTCTAAGTGCTCTTCAGTCCGTGATGAACGTCCACCTGGGTAAGGCAGCCAAGCCTGCTCTGCCGTCCCTGGACCCCATGAGCATGCTCTTCAAGATGAGCAACAGCCTGGCAGAGAAGGCCGCGGTCGCCGCTTCCACCCCAGCTCAGACCAAAAAAAACAACGAGCACTTAGACCGCTACTTCTACCACGTCAACAACGACCAGCCAATAGACCTGACCAAAGGCAAGAATGAAAAGAGTAGCTCCCTGGGTTCAGCTGCCCTGTCGTCATCCACATCAACACCCTCCTCTGTCTCCCCCTCCTCCACAGCCACCATGGCCAAGGCCTCATCTGCTGTGGCTTCATTCATGTCCAACTCCCCGCTGCGTGAGAACGCCCTGTCTGACATATCAGACATGCTGAGAAACCTGACAGAGAGTCAAGCCTCTAAGTCCTCCACGCCCACCAGCCTGTCGGAAAGGTCTGACCTCGAGGGTTCCACTCAAGAGGAGCTAGAGGAGATCTCTCCAGCCCAGAAACGCAAGGGCCGGCAGTCCAACTGGAACCCCCAGCACCTGCACATCCTACAGGCCCAGTTTGCTGCCAGCCTCCGGCAGACTGGCGATGGGAAGTTCGTGATGTCAGACCTGAGCCCCCAGGAGAGGATGCACATCTCCCGTTTCACAGGCCTCTCCATGACGACCATCAGCCACTGGCTGGCCAACGTCAAGTACCAGCTGAGGAGAACCGGAGGGACGAAGTTCTTAAAGAACCTGGACTCAGGCCACCCAGTGTTCTTCTGCAGCGACTGTGCTTCTCAGATCCGTTCCCCCTCCACCTACGTCAGCCACTTGGAGTCTCACCTGGGCTTCAGACTCCGAGACCTGGCCAAACTGTCTGGAGAGCAGCTTGTCAGCCAGATCTCACGTCACACCAAAAGCCTGTCCGAAAAACTGCTCTCCAACCACTCCAACTCTCACTCCCACGCCCACTCCCCGTCTCCCTCCCCTGACGAGGACGGCAGCAGCACCTCGTATCAGTGCAAGCTCTGCAACCGGACTTTTGCAAGCAAGCACGCAGTCAAGCTCCACCTGAGCAAGACCCATGGGAAATCCCCAGAGGACCACCTTATGTATGTCTGTGAGCTTGAGAAACAGTAGCACTAAGCTGTGGACATGATGCACTCTCTCTCTCTCTCTCCCGTTCTCTCTTGGTCTATCTTTAGCCTTTCACAGACATTTCTTTCGAAAAAAGGACTAGAAACTATTAAGTGATGAAACTGCACAAAGATGCCATAGAACTACTGTTTAGTTTCGGCACATGGTTTCTGATTATCTTTAAGGTCGACTCACTCTGGCCCAAGAAGCTTTTGTTTGTTTATGCTCTCCTTTTTGCTGTTGTCACTGATGAAACATATGAAGGTTAAACAATATTTTAAAATGAAGTGGTATGTATTTGAAAGTTGTGTAAATTGGATTTGATTTCTTTATATTTTGGCATCATTGAGATGCGATAAGCTGCATGCATAAATTAAACAGTTTAGTTAAACATTTGGTAACTAAATCTGGTGCACTTTTCTTTTTTTTCTCTCTCTCTCTTTCTCTCTCTTTTTGTTAATGTGACCTTTATGTGCTGGTGTCAGTCAGCATCTGAAATTTAACCCTCTGAGTACGGCCAAGCACTTCTACCCGAATGATCCAAAACCCTTATCAAAGCAAAACATTTTAGATTGGAATTGACCAAGCTATTGTGTGGTTTGTAAGCTGCACAGTGAAAGTACTACATGTACCTGTCCAACAGCCAATCTCTAAAGATGCATCGTACGTGATGCAAAATCTCAATCTGGAGTCGTTTACTTTGTTTAAATCAGGGACCTTTATGAATTCAGGTCTGTGTAAAAATGTATCTAAAAACATATATACTAATTCCTGTCTAAATTATGCATCATTTTTATATTTTTTATTTAAGAGGAGTATGACTATCTACTGGTGCACAATATATGAAGACATTAATGAAATTGTTTTGCACAATAGTTTTATAAATATGTTATTTAATCAAATGATATGAAAATAAGAGGAACAAAATGACCCAGAACTCTTTTATTTCCACCTCGTGCTCAAAGGGTTAAACCTCTAGTACAAGACAGTACATGTGCCGGTATTTGAACATTAAAATATAAAGGTTGTACAAAAGATGTTACTGTAAGAAGTAATGAAGAATTCCACATGTAACCTCTTATTTATAAGCACTCTTGGTTGTCGTTTCATATCGTAGAATGCCTTTGGATTGGTATTTCTTCTTTTTTTCCCTCTGTCTAATTACTCTCCCACAATTCCGCACTGCAGCTTTATCTTTTTGGGATATGAAAGGTAACCATGGTTACCTCACCTCTGATTGACAGTTCTGCTACATTTTTGGCAGTTAATTTGCTAAAGTAACTGACAGCTGCCAGTGTACAGAAATCTTAGGTGTAAAATATTGGCATGTAAACAGCACAGACACTGTTATGCATTCTGTGCTGTGTTTTTTGTTGTTGTTGTTGTTGACAATGAAGCACCCATTATATGACTTCATATAACCTTTTTTTTTCTACTGCAGCATTAAAGGAAACAGTTTTTTGCAATAACACTGTGTGTCGTGGCTCACGATTATGTAGGTGCTGTGAGTTTTCTAATGAGCACATTAAAAATGAAATTGTTTCTGGCGGGTGGTGAGTTCTAGACGAGTTTACAGTGAGTGGCAGGGCCCTGCAGAAGATGAAAGCTGTCACACCATCATCCTGTGTGTTTCCACAAAGCTCTGCCTGGAGCGGGAATAGCCTATGGGCCATATCAGGGGCCTCAGAGACAGACACCACCCAAACACTATAGTGGTGGCACCAGTATAACCATCAAGTGTGTGTGTCAGTCATACATTCCTCTCCATTCGAATGTGTTGCTCTACGTAGGAAAAGGGAAATAGAAACCACATATTGAATACTGAACAACAGGTAACTCCTAGCTGTGTGATAGGCCCTTCCCCCTCCATCTCGTTGACTGGATGTAGAGGATAATTGCATAAACCCTGGCACTAGCTGTCTCATCGTCACCATTTTATTCCCCGCTCTGTAATTAACCCAGACTTCCATTTTGTGTGTACAGTAGATCAACAACAACAAAAAAAGAGGGGAGACTGTTGTTTAGGCCTCACGGAGGGTGACAACAATGCAGCAATGATGAGCTCATGGCTTTGGAGTCCTATTCTATAAGCAACAACAATTAAACGCAGTCTACCGGTACAGTTAGTTAGTTGGTTACAGACACTAGGCCCATTGCATCTCCATGAATCCGAACATTCACACACAATAGAGGAGGTAGAGAAGGAGGGATGGAGGATTGTTTCTCAACTGTTACTCTTTTGTCCTTCTGGTCTGTTCTCTTCTTTGAGCTGCTGAATATGTTTTGCGTCAGGGCCTGTCACCAAAACCACCTCACAGATAAACTCCTACACACAGTTATAGACCAACACACACACACACACACACACACACACACACACACACACACACACACACACACACACAAACACACACACCCTTCAGGAGCCAGGTAGAGGGACTTCATCCGTGGTGACAAGGTGCCGCTGTATGTGAAAATGTCAGCCTTCACAGCCGTGCCTGACGTCTGGCGCCGTATTTAAGGCTCTCATTAGTCGCAAAGAAAATACGCGTGAAATTGAAGTGTAAGAAAAGTATTTTCTCTCCCCTCTCACATCCAGGGAGCGCAGAGTAGGCTGGGCTTATTAAGGTTCAAAACAGGCATGCAGGAGACAATGTGTAGCCAGAAGCTGCACACACACACACACACTCGCACTTATTCACTATGTATTCCCTACCATCCCTCAGACGACAGGCTTCATCTCTACAGATAGATGTGTGGATGTACTCCGTTTAAAATGAATATCGAAACAACAAATGGTCATGTGTGCAGGATTTTGGATAAACATACTTTTTTTTTTACATGGTGTGAGTGCTATGCCAAATATGAAAAGGAAATATCCATGTGAAATGAAAGGAATGCACTGGCTCAAATACGCCTTGGAGACTAGCATATTACTTCTGTTTTGGATATGTACCTTTGTGCTTGCACATTACTGCGCCATTGTACCCAACACAATGCAAACGTCGACATCCTCCTGGGAGGAGAGCACAGCACAGACGATGTGCAACTTTAAGCTGCTCAGACTCCTTAATGTAGCGAGGTGTACCGCAGGTTCAGATAGCTTTATCAGGTGTAATGTAATACGCACTCAGTGGATCCACACTGCACAATGGATCCACACTGCACAATGGATCCACACTGCATAACACAGACAAAGCCCTTACAACAGGCAAATGCGCACGTCTACAAATACGATGTGATTCTCCTTCCCAGCTAGCAATTCACTGTTCTTCTGAGGATGCTTTTAGGGCTTTCGAGATTCTGAATACTGCTGCCCTCCTTTCACTTGTTCAATTGAGTGTTCCTGAAACTGCACTACAAAAGCATTCCATGTAGTGAAGCCCCATTTTCAGAAGTAATTCCTTAGACGTTGACGAGGGGAAATGATTCTGAGTAAGACGTGTGTCACATCCTGCTGTTAGGCTATAGGGATTTGAAATGATAAGCAAATGCAAACACAGGTGTTCAGGTTGCACACAAAAGTACACATACACGTGCCGTGAAATATGTTGCCCAGCAGGCTCGTGGAATCGCACGCACGCTCACACACGCACACACACAATAGGCCTGGATTTATTCTCTCCACTGTTGACCCCATGTTGTACAATGTCTGGAGAGGCCTTTGAGCTCGAAGAGACTTCTTTAACTTCTGTTATTTACATGCCTAATAATTCACTTCTCCAACAACACCTTCACCTTGGAAGCAGTCCCATTAGACATGCTAATTTAAGGGGGGGGGCCTGTAAATTGTCGAACGCAAAAAAATATATACTAATGTGAAAAATACTGGCATGCGTCTAAATCACGGGCGTGTCCCGCTGACCTGACCGTTACCCCAGCCTGCAGAGAGAGGGAGGGAGAGAGGGAGTGGGGAAGGCGGAGGAAAGGAGGAAGAGTGGGAGCGGGGGCTTGTAATGCACCACCGTAGATCTTCCGGCCGTCACGTTACCAAAGTATCTTAAAATAACGCGTGTGATGAATGTGCAATTTCCTTAATTTACGGGGCTGTGGTGTGCTCAGGGCTACATGCTGGATGGAAATCTTAAATGGGGCTTGAACAGCACTCCTCACAACAAGAAATCAATATGCCATGCAGCTTAGGGAACTATCTGCTCTGGCCAAGGAGTGTGGGGGTAATTTCCTCTAAACGCCACATACACTGTTCACACCACCACAAAAAAAGAATCTCACACACACACACGCAGAAACACATATGCTCTGTGTGTGTGGATTCAATAGGATAACGACACCTGTGTTCTTTATTGCAGAACAGGGGACAAACATAAGCTCTATGTAACAACAAAGACCACAAAGATTTGCAGCCATATTACACCACGGATCATCACCCTAGATAAGACAGAAATGGCCTTCAGGACTGAATAGGCCTACATGCCACATATAGACCTACATAGAATGGCATGCACTTAGGCCTATAGTTACAAGCACCCGCAGTGAATACACGCACATACAAGCAAACACTCAGACAAAGTGGCAAATTATAGTATTGTTTGGCATACTGTCTTCACAGAACATGGCTGAAAATGTTCAGTATTTGCGGAGGCTATCTATTAATCAGTTTGAATTTGCCTTGATAACAACATCATTCCAGTGTGTCTTTGAAACCTGATGAAATGGTGGCCCCCAGGGACACACTGAAATTATGCATTTCTGCTGCTGTCATATCATAGCCATGGTACTGTCCTCATGACACTGGTCATGCTCTTTACTTACCCATCTGCCTGGTGGAAGTGGAAGGGTTTATGATGGCCACTGGAACCGGAAGGAACAGCTCTGGTTGAGTTGTTGCATGGTGCAGAGAACTGCTCCCTAATGGAGTTTGATGGAAATGCAGTAATTTCGCTTGCCAGGCTTATTTCAGTAATGCACCTATTGCATTCATTTGGCTCAGTTAGCAAGCTAGTGAGCTTGCTCAGCTGGTTAGCATCAGTTAGCTAGCTAGCTAAGTAAGTGTCGAGGGGTGGCTAGCTTTTCCACGTACATGTATGTTAGCTACCTAGTGCTGCTAACCTGGGTAAATGCAAGACCGTACTCATTAGGTGTGCTTGCTGAAGGCAAATCACAGCTTTAGATTTCTTATCGTCTTATTATTATTATTTTCTTATTTTCTTTCTTTGCTTGAAAAAAGCATTTTTTTTGATAGCTTTTACACTTTTTTTTAAAAACTACGACACATTATTGTATCATCTCCAATGCATTTCAAGTACAATGAAAAAGCCATTACACTTGAACTCTTATCAATTCCAAACCAACGTTGAGATGTTCAGACTGACCGTACTTAGGTTGCTTGTCAAAAGCTTTTTGATACCATAGATCATTTAAAAAAAATCCTAAACCATAGGAATACAGAATGCTACAGCATTCAAAATGGCCCTGTTCCTTGGTCAATTAAGCGATAAGACCAACTATAAAAAGTTCAGACTATCCTAACTTCAAATTCTTAAAAACTTTTATCAACTATAACTATGTGAATGTGCATAAATTGTCATAAAATAACCCACCAACAGTATTGAACCATTCATGTTAGAGACACCAAACCAACTTTCACATGTTCAGGCTATCCTAACTTATATTCTTTTAAATGTTTATCAACTATAACTGTATAAATTAGCATAAATTAGTTCAGGCTATTCTATCCTATCAATCGATAGATCCTTCACAAGCTAGAACAGGAACCACATTTTCTTCAGGAAATTTACTTTTCTAGTTGTTTACTACATTTGTGACACTTTTGTACTATAACCATGATAAACACCAGAAAAAGAAAACCCAAACCATGCCGTCTACCAGTGAGCTGGGAAGATACCCGAAGGTAAGTTTGCATTATTTCTGATAATACAGATATGAATGAAATGGTAACATAATCCTAACCAGTGGTGTACATTGTGTTGGCACTGCCATAGCACACAATGGTAAAGCGGATGAGCAATTACGATATCTTAAGTGAGAATACACTATGAAAGTGACGTGTTCAAAGTATGTCCTACTTCCGGGTCATGTCCCATAACCTCTTGACTAGACTTCCAGATTCTATCATCAAATTCACAAAAACAAGGTTGTTTAAGATATATACTTCATATGCACAATCATACTTGTAATTGTGTATTGACTTGGTCATACCCGATGCCTTTTCTCAAAATATTCGACGATCAACAAGTAAGACACATTGCTGAAAGTTAGAGAAGTCTAATTTCGACTACATCTCCTAACCTACTACTTTGATAGCATGCCAGAGCGTGCCTGCTCAAGCTGAGGACTTACAGGACGGTAAGAGCCCATCAGTTACAGGCCGTTTGATACGTTTTATATTAGATTACCCTGATTGTTTTTTGCTGAACTTTACCTGCCATTACTTTTTTTAATGCAAAAAAATGTTTTGTTTGTAGCTGTCAAAAATGTGTAGTTCGTGTGTGTAATTCTAGACTTTGACGATGCAAAAAAATATGTATAAATCTCCCCTTTTTCTCCCCAATTTCGTGGAGTCCAATTGTTAGAAGTTACTATCTTGTCTCATCACTACAACTCCCGTACGGGCTCGGGAGAGATAAGGTCGAGAGCCATGCGTCCTCCGAAACGCAACCCAAATAAGCTGCATTGCCTTTTAACACAGAGCGCATCCAACCCGGATGCCAGCCGCACCAATGTGTCGGAGGAAACACTGTGCACCTAGCGACCTGGTCAGCGCCCACTGCGCCCGGCCCGCCACAGAAGTCACTAGTGCGCGATGAGACAAGTATATCCCTACCGGCCAAATCCTCCTTAACCCGGACGACGCTAGGCCAATTGTGCGTCGCCCCATGGACCTCCCGGTCGCGGCCGGCTGCGGCAGAGCCTGGGCTCGAACCCAGAGTCTCTGGTGGCACAGCTGGCATTGCGATGCAGTGCCTTAGACCATGACGATGCAAATTTGAGGCTCATTTTTAGCCTACAAAACAAGGAATACGGAAGTAAAATTGACACGTCATGTAGAATAGAATAGAATAGAACTTTATTGTCCATAATGTAGCCAACAGTGGAAATGGGTCTCCTGCTCCGTTCTCAAGACAGCACACATAACGGTATACAGTTGAGAAGAGCGTAGGGTCAAGCTACAGGGCAGCACCACTGGATGAAAAGCAAGTTGTGGGGTTAGGGGCCTTGCTCAAAGGCCCAACTGTAGGGGAATGTCTTTAGGATGTGAACATAGTAGCCCTCGAGTTGCTAGACCAATTCCCCTTTATTTTTCTAGCACCTGGCCAGGGAATTGAAACAGGCCATCTTTCGGTAAAACGTCCAGCTCCTTAGCCGCTGGGCTACCTACCGCCCCGAGTAGGCTATTATAAATTGCTATAAGTGTATTAAGGAATCATATGTGTATGCCTCACAGAAAGTGCTACCAAAAACAACACAATCTAATGTCGGCATAGTTATGCAACACAGTTCCTCGTCCGTTATCCACTGTAATAGACCTCGGGGTGGAGGTTAAAACCCTCTCAAGCAAGACTATCCCTTTCACATTGTCACTGAAGGGTCAAGCAGTGTTCTCCCACAGTCCTGCTGTCTAGTTACACAAACATGGGCCTGGCTCTGCTGACCTGTCACTCACCCCTGTGAACCTCTTCACAGGGGTCAGCTAATGGCTGCAGGCTGCCACCCTGCCAATGGTAGGGAACAGAAGAGCTCTAACTGAACTGATGTCTGTTATCTGTTCCCTGGTCAGCCTTTAGATCTTTCCATGTTCTAGGAAATGCATCACCAGTCAACAGAGTTAACAGAATCGCCTCTTTGAACCTTCAAACGCTTTCTTTTCCCCCCTGAAGTGCTGTAAGACAATATTGGTGGCTGAGTTCATACTTTTTCCCTTACTAAATAGAATATGTTCAGTTCCAGAAAGATGATATCTGGCCCTAGCCTATAGATACAATATTGAAAGTGTGCTTGGCTTGTTGCTCAAGCTTTCATCAGATAAGATGATGTTGTCTGGTACCTCACGTGTACACCACTTACATTCGTGTTGCATCTTCATGTATTTCCTTCTTATACAACAAACCTGAAAACGCCCTGCAGCTACAGCCTGTTAGGGCTTCACGGTAACTATAACCATGACTACATGATGGTTGTTGTTTTATTGTTAATCGCTGTTGGTTCTGCTGTTGCTGTTGTTGTTGATCATAGTTTACGATAGGCCTACTCTTTCTACTGCAGCTATTGTTGTTTGGGATTTCAGGAGTAATACATACCTGACCAGCATGGTTTGTGACAACATTTTAAGTGAGACGCTATTAAGAAAGAGGACAAATCAGTTTATCAGCGAAATGGATCTGTAAGTGGCTACTGTTCCTATCCGCCCCAGTGATCACAAAGGGTGGGCTCAGTTCTCCCAAGCTTTTTTTTCTCCCATTGACGAATGTGAGGAAGCTGTCCCCCGCCCAGCCTCCGATGTGGAAATATCTTCCCAGGTCAGAGGTCAGACAGCCGAAGTTAGGTGATGAGGGAAAGTGCTTAGCACCATTTAAAATGACCCCCAGTCCCCATCCCACCCCCTGGAGTGATGTCCATCACTATCTCCTACTCTGGAGGATGCTGAGGGCTACACCAGTACACAGGGTCAAGCATCATCCTGCCCTCCCTCCCACTAAGGTACTAATAGAAAAGAAACGGTATCATTGTTTCAAATCCATGACCCCACTCTATATGAAGTGTCATTTTTCTATTTTAATAGCCAGAGCAGATATATGCCCCGCGGTTGTCTCAATCTTCATTATGATTGTGCCAGTAACACAAAGAGAAATAGAGGATTGTTTTAACACATAATGTGGTGCATTGTGATCTTAATACTGTTGCCTCTGCAACAAAAATGACACTAGATGATCTATCGGATATTCATAAGAATTTGCTCCTAGGTGAACATATTTAGTTCCGTCAATATTTGAAATGAACCAAGAGACAGTGAGATAGTTGTATGTGCTATGATTACATGTGTTTGACAACATTGCAACACATTTCCTATTACTCCCAAATAACAGAAACGAGAAATTGCACATGTATCCACGTTTTAATAAAACATTTAATGCAATGTGTTGCTTTGAGTGATCATGAATGTAAATGCACTGTAATATATCAATGAGATCGTATTGGTATGGTAATATCAAATGGACTAAGATCAAATTTGAATTCTGTGATCTGCTTTGATGATGGGTAGGTTTAGTGATATCATGTGTCTCCCACTAGATGGCTATGTAACTTTTGGGATTAAACATGGTGGGTGAGTGGGAGGATGGGGGGGGGTTGATCCTGCCCCAATCTGAGATCCTCTCTATGGCTGAGCTCCTGGGATGACACCCGCTCACCAGTCCTCTTAAAGCTCGTTATCACGCTTAAATTATTTCCTCCCACAAGCACCTTAATTAACACACGTCCGGACCACGTCTGGTCGCACAAATTGATTACAGCATCAGACCCAATGTCTGCAGTGCTGAAGCTATCACAGAACAAAGGACGAGCAAAACTCGGAAAGGCTCACAGGCTTGGAATCATGTAGAAAACACATTACATATGCTAGACGTTGTATGATATAACTGGCTCTGTTTTTCCACAATCAAATGCTAATGGAGGATGGGGATTTAATGTATGCATACAGACCGAACAAAGGACAGCAGTAATCAGCCCATCTTTCCCACAGAAGTCTTTACCAGTGCTGTGGTGCTGCCTGGGCTGGGTCATTTCAAGCTTGGCCTCAATCACTGGCATTAGACATAATTTCAGTCCTGAAGGGGTTAATTAAGGGCTGCGTGAAAAGCCTGAATTAATTGGCTCATGTCCGAATGAGAAGAAGAAGAGAAAAAAATACATCTTGGCGTTTTTATACATTAGAACAGCTGACAGCAGTTAATTGCCACGGACATAAATAGAATCTCAATAATGAAAGAATAAGAAAAAAGTGTACGATAGAAAATATACTGAACTGAGTGGAAGTAGAGGTGAAGAATGCACCTTCTAAATGGGGTCAGTTTGTAAACCACGGATAGGCTCCCTCTGTTTTAAAAAGACAGAGTGGACAAGGGAGGAGAGCGAGGAGTGGTAGGTGTGTGCAGAGGGAAGGAACCTCTCTGTATTGTGGGTATTTAAGTGAAGGTGCAGTGACGTCCGTCACGCCTCAGTGGCCATGAAACAGAGTCGGCAAAAAAGATGAAGGAGTGCTCTCCTCCTGAAAGGCTCATCAGGACTTGTCATCGCTCTAATGAATATCATTTAAATTGCTTTGTATATCGCAGTGAGTTTGGATGTCGATTTAATTTGCGCATGTGTTTGAGTTCTTCTGCTTGGCTAGGCGAACGGAGAGCGCTAGACTAATGAAAAGAGAGCTGGGGTGACAGCGTGATGAGACTCGACCTGATCAGATGGGTTTGAAAGGAATTTCTGACAGAGAATAAAACACACGCACACGCGCATGCACACACACACACACACACACGCACACACACACACACCCACACACACACACACAGACACACACACACACACTGCATTTCAGGATGTAACTGCAGAGAGGTTTGTGTTATCAAGGCTCCTGGTGCATTGTGGGAGTTGGAGCACTGCACCTGTTGTAATTTGCCGATATCCCCTGTTGTGGGATGCACTAATGATTGTCGGGGAGCATCCCAGAGCTAGGGATATGTCAAATAAAACCTCATGTCTTTCCTGTGGATGAACCATCCCTGTTTTTAAGCATGGCCTTATCAAAATGAAATTACAATATATGCTGATACCGTATTTGAACCTTCCCTTCAAATGGTCTTCTCCCTCCCCCATTCCTGTGTGCGTACTGTACTCGCACTTCTCACTGTAAGCCGTGAAATATTACAACCTTTCCCGAAGCAAAAGATATAAATCCATATTGAGGAATTGCAAAAACAGCACAAAACATTTCCAGCCTGGCGGTATCTAGTGAGGCGCTTATGATTTAGCATTGCAGGTGTATCTGAAACTGGGAGTAGCAGACAAAGGCTGGACACCTTTTTCCTAAGCACTTATGTAATGTGTATTTCATTACAATTACCCTGGGTATTTAAACAAGTCAAATCCAATTATGAATCACCACTTAGCAATTAATCCAATCAATTAGACGTTCATGCTTGTCATTTCAGTATGTGTCACAGATGTGGAAAGTGTGCAGCGAATTCAGCACATTATCATGGTAATCATGGTCATGGAAGAGAGGCAGGAACATGTTAATCAATAATCAGTAATTGGGGAAGCTCCTCTGAAAATATAGTTTGCCAAGCTACCAATTACTTCGCACTGGAGGAAGTTGAGCTACACTAAAGCTACCCTTAAGAAAATGTTACAGTTTACTTTGAAAAAGTAGTTCCAGACTACAGAAAAATGATTATATCTAAATCTGAAATGGCATCGAAATGTCATAGAATGAAAATTGCAAGAACAGATCACTCTGTAGTCAGATGTTAAAGCGCAACTGAAGGCAATATAAACTACTTCTCTGATAGAAAATGGCCCGTGTGGCATCGATATGAGTAAGAAACATCTATGCTAGTGTCAAAACTGATTACAAAGTGTAAATAGGATTATTTTGGACATAAAGTCAGTCTCGTACAAAGAGTTTTGAAAGTAAGTTTGTCATGACTTACTTGAGGGTTAGGTTTTGATTTCAACAATGCTCACTTGCCCACTAACACGGGATACACAGCTGCAGTGTTTGTGCTTTATCCAATCCTACCACAGAACACACAGACAGCGAAACAGACTTCCCAGCAGCACAGCAGATCGGACTTTATTTACACAAGACAACCCGTCTCAGCATGTTTTAACTTGAGAAATGTTGCACCTAACACCTTACCTAGATGTAAAATTGCGTAACCAAAACCTCCTCAGCAAAAACTTCCAAATTTATTAAAGACTTCTTGACTTGTGTTTTTTTAGGGGGTGAAACTGGCTTTGTTCCTGTGGTGTCTCATGGGGGACAAACATCAGTAACTGCCACACCCCAAAGACTGAAACCTAGTTTTTCTAAATGAGCAACAGAGAAACACGTGGAATCAGAGCGTTCAGTCGCTCTCTAACAGAATGTGTAATTCATCCCATCAAACACAAAACACAAAAAGTGTTTCAAGTGAGAATTATGCGGATCTGATGCCGAAAACTAAAGGAAAATCATGCCTACTTCATCGAAAACAGTGAGTAGTTCCAGAAGCTAGCTACACCGCTACATGGCCAAAAAAAGTTATTAACTACTGAAAGCACTACCAAGATTTGATTTTAGTTCAACTACTACTACTGCAACATGTTGTTTAATTACAAGTTCACTACTCCCCAACACTGTCAATACTGATTAAACTGCTCTAGCACTAGCTTCAATGCACAAGACGCTGGATGTGACATAGCTGTTGTTGTCACAGTCAACACCTCTTTTGGATCTTTTCTACAGTATCCTAGTAGAAAATAATAACACAGGCTGGAACCTAAACTAGTGCAGACCCTTTAGTCAAAAATGACAGAAATTGTACACTGGAGTGAAAGCTGTCGTATTAACTACCCTCCTTCAGTTGGTACAACAATCAGTCTGCCTTGGAAAATATCAACAGAGCCCATGGAGAGGCAGCTAGCATCCCTGACCACGCAAGTTAAACAGAGATCCATAATAGGATATTAAACTTTAACTACCCCGTATTCATTCCAATCATCTGGGAAAGAAATGACCAAAACTTCAGGCTCGAAATTTCATTTGTGTCGCATCGGAAAGGTTGAATTTATGGGCCCTTTTGTTAAAAGGGTATATGCTGAGCTGAAAAGTTCTCCAGGCCTTTTGCCGAGTCTCCCTGTGACATATGTCTTCATTTGAGAAACCTCAGCTCATGCCAGGGTGGAACTTTTATTGGCAGGCCCTCATTTCCCCCCGAGTGCTATAACTGTTGCACAGGAAATAAAGAATAAATGCCGACATACTTCCTATTGCTAAGAGTGATTTCATTACTTAAAAACTGGACTAATTTGGGGAATGTGGGGGAAGGGAGTTTACACATACAATAGGGCCATGCCACACTTTTATACTTGCGTGTCTTTGGAAACCTACACATATGTTGCCTTACATATCAACTGTCCAACAAGGTTTTTGATGTAGGCATCATTGAATTTGTATGTTCTGTACTTGGCATCGTAGATACTGTACGTAACTGCACTGCAGTTTATGCGTTTACTGATTTACAACTATTACTTCAGGCAATCTTGAAGAGACATTGTCTTGAAAATGTCCCTAAACCTACCTCTAAAGGAAAGAGTCGCCCATTTTGAATGTTATATTGTTTCTGTGTATCTCTGAGCGATGTTCTATCGATTCCCGGGGGCATTTCATGACTTCATGTGTATCTGAGCTATTGCCGATCAAGCAGGCAGAAAAAAAGGAGGAATCAGAGAAGGAGAAGAAATTAAATCTCAGTGGAAAAATCTGCAAGCAGCTGATCGGCTGATGAGATGAGAGGTTGTCATGACGAGGGTCGGTCGGGAGATCTCTCCTCTTAACTAACCTACATCTTGACAGAGCAATCAAGTCCCCCGGAGCGTAATTAAATGATAAGTTCATATTTGAGGGACAATTGTGTGGTGTCGGCGAAGTTGTCACGGCGCTCGCTGGCGTGATGAATACCCTTATTAGCAGCCACAGTGCATACTGTCAGAGAGGGCCAACCAGAAGGGGAGGAACAACAGGATGACCCACCCCACCCTGCTCCCCCTTACAGTCAGCCCCCTGTGATCGCTTAAGATATCCTCACAAAGGGCAGTTAGAGGTAAACAGGACATACACTCTACCATGTCACATGAAAGGACGTGCTCCTGTAAATCAATGAAAGATGATGTACGCGTACATTGAACTGTTTGATAGGCAAACTGCTTTTCTATGCAAGGCTGGCAGCTGAGATGCACAAGCACAAGCGTCTAAGGCCCAGGTGAATGAAGCTCCAGTGCCAATGGTCAAACACCCAATTGGACAGACGTATGGGAATTGTTAGCAACATTTGGCCATAATGTTTTCCCTGTGCTTTTCTTCTAGTCAACTCGTGCGAGAATCATCTTTGAAAAGGTGGGCAGATATAATACACTGACAGCCATTGAAAGGTGAGTAAACAGTACACTCTAACCTCCATGGTAAAAAAGAGGAGAGTTTTCCTCCTTTCTGTAAAATCCCCTCCCTTCCTTTCAGCGGCAAGTCCCATTTGCTTTAAGTCCCATTTGCTTTAAGTCCCATTTGCGTTAAGTCCCATTTGCTTTAATCCTGCATGGTGTGGCAGTAGCACGGGCTCCGCAGGACTCCATTGTAACACTCTCTCATTGTGTCTGGCGCATAAAGCAGTCTCTGTTGTCTAGCCAGCTTCCCCCTCTAAACACAGCTTGTTTTTTCAATGGGTACTTCCTTCTTAAGAAAATAAACCTGCTGTCTTTGACTGTATCCCCAACTGTACTGTGAGACGGATGACAGAGGAGTGTGGGTGTATTGAACTGAGGGGAGGGGGAGGGGGGAAGGGGAGGGGGAGCATAGGTTAAAGGAGACGGAGGTTGAAGTGGTACCTTCAGCCAAGGAAAACTAAGAGTGTGAGTGAAACCCAACAGACACATGAGTCATTCTTAATAATTACAAATGCAAAGCATGTTTCATATTTAACAACAGGAGCTCGTACACCACTAACGTAGGGTTTGGAGGTTTGGATAGAAAAGGAAAATGTGATACATAATTGAAAGATAATATTAAAATCTTCAAATTACTCTATGAAGTCCTGCTGCTGAACGACTGGCAATAAAGTATGTTCCACTTCAGGTTCAGTGTAAATAAATCAGACCAGAGGAGAATATAGTTCAATTGAACCTTTATAGAACTTCTACGTAAAGGTCACTTTTTTTCCCCCTGGTAATTTAAAGATCAGAAGTCTCTACTCTGTCAGCCAAAAGCAGCATGAGGTCATCCTTTTAATCACTTCTGCACCATATGCACAAAAATCGTACCTTTGCTCAAACGTCTGCGCTACATCCAAATCTATATACTGAATAGTGATACATTTCACAGTTTCCCCCTCAGTGCTTTGTGTTGCGGCCATGTTTCACAGAGTAATAAGTCATTAAACACTGCACATGCAGAGAAGGGGAACCTCTCCTGAAATCCCAGTGATTGGGTCTGTTGCTGAATGAATGGATGGATACTGTTTTCTCAGTATAGCCCGCATTCCACAGTGACAGCAGCGGGAGTCAAGGTCATTTGTTTGATTTTTTAAAAACATTTCCTCGTAAATCTGTCCGCAACTCATCCACTGGACCCATCCTGGCCACACTTGAAACATTCGGTTAGGGAGAGGCATGTATTTTACTGCATGACGCAGAGAGAGAAAAAAAAAAGAGTGAGGAAGAGACAACAGAAAAGGATTGGCTTGTGTCATTGGAAGGCTGAAAGAGGGGAGGATACCTGCTTAGAATGAAAGAGAGAGTAAGTAAGTAAGTACACTGGGGGACAGACGGAGGGAAAGAGAGGAAGGGAGGGGTGGTAGCTCATGTCCGTCAGGGTAATACTTTAAAAAAGCGCCTCCCTCTCTCCTTTTACCCCCTCAGAG
Organism: Oncorhynchus kisutch; assembly: GCF_002021735.2. Lineage (NCBI taxonomy): Eukaryota > Metazoa > Chordata > Actinopteri > Salmoniformes > Salmonidae > Oncorhynchus > Oncorhynchus kisutch. The sequence goes on from NC_034176.2 coordinate 58,169,899, forward strand.
AGCCCTGTCACATGCAGTTTGTCCTGATGTCTGACGGATTAGCCCAAGACACTCGTCTCAGGACCCTCCTCTATATGTCGTTCATTTAATGCATGATGACGTGGCCAATTACGGCGAGGCTGCACGCTCAAATAGCATGTCAAAACCTGTGTATCAATCTATTAGATCCTGTCTCCTTGCGCATTACAAGGCACCTTAAAGCACATATCCGTGCATAGGGGAAAGTGCTGACCTCATGGGGAATGGGCCTGAGATCTCACCACAGCCTTAAAATCCTTAACGAGACATACCTCAACACAACGGCCCTGCCTGTGTCTGAGAACTCTCCTCCAATATTACTATAAACATGCTTGCTGTAATACGCATAGTCAAATAGAAGAGGTACAGTATTGCCATTGAGAGCATTGCCCCTCGAAGGATTCTCATCTATATCAGCCTATGTAGCATAAAAGTATGGATTTATTGACTTGCGTTTCCAAAGGTAACCTATTCCATGGTTGCACCCCCTGGGCAGCCTGACATGTTGCCCACTCTCATGCCATCCAGACACTTTCACATTCATCTTGAGAGATGCCCCCGAGCCACTTTGACAAAACATTGTAGCAAGTCAAAGTTTGTCTGATGAGATGTTGTTGACTGAGATTGATGCATGCTGAAACACTACTCCACTATACGATAGAAAATGAGTACAGTTAATTGCGTAGTCTATGTGTGCGTGTATGTGTGTGTGTTTGTGTATGTGAGAGTAATTCCAAATCAATCTCTCTATCGCTCTTTCTCTCTCTATTTCTCTCTCGTGGGACTTCTCCTCTGACAGTGAGGCTGTTAAGTTTGTCTGCCTTAGCTCATTCTTTGACGCTGTCACATTCGATTCCACTCAAAAGTTCAGGCCCATCAACCACTTGCAAATTAGAAGCCCTTGTGCACGGCAGTACATTTGTGCTGCCAGCGGCATCTTGTTCCTACCCACCACAAAGCTGCCATCCTGCTCTGGCTTTCTAAACTGTAATCAGCTTATACCTCAAACATCAGATCTCATAATGTGCTGTATGTATGTATGGAAGAAAGTTGTTTACAATCAAAAGCTCAAATAGATGTTTATAGCAATAAGGATGCAAGTTATTCCTTATTGTCTGAACTACTGGTGTGCAAAACATGTACATTATGCTACGTTGAATCTCTCTGTTTAGATTGGAGATGTGAAGGTGGAGGGTAAAGGCTAATGATTGCTCCTAGTGCGCGGAGCTCCTCGATCTGTCGTTTCCTGTTTGGCTTAGATGGCCTGCAGCTAAAAACAGAAACTACACCATCCACTGAATACGTAAAGGATGTCATCAGAGCTAAACTTGGGTCAAGCTTCTTCCCAGTTTGATCTGCGTTTTGGAGAAGCCAGAGGCAGCAGGGAGGGAGAGAAGGAGGCTAGCCCCTGGTGCTGAGTGACCTGGCCCAGTCAGGGTTCCTCCGTGACATGGTTATGTAAAAGGTCCAGTTTGGTGTACAGTAGCTAGCTGGGATCCATGGCTGACATGTCCAGCGAGAGAGAGAGACACACAGCGACAGGGCATGATCTCCAGAGTGACAGAGCTAATCTCCCCTGTTACTGGGTCCGTTGTCGTGCTCTGGATGGCTCTCTGATCAGCTCGCATTAAAGCTAAACACTTTGAATGATTTGGAAGAAAATCTAAATCAATTTGTGCAAGCCTCTATTCGGAGCAGTCCCCTCGGGCCCAGGCTTGTCACATCCCGTCGATGCAGATTTGACATTTTGACATGCGACGTTAGATCAAATAAAATAAAAATGAGATGAGCTATCCCCAACCCCTATGAGGGAAAGGTAGTCTGTACTGTCCTAACATGTCAGTGCTAAAGAGGAACAATCATGTGCCGTCAATCAAGCCATTTGCTCAACGTCAAACGCTCCCAGTAGCATCCTGTTCCTTTAGCTATATAAATTATGCTAGCTAACATACGCTTGTGTTATTCTCCACGCTACCAACAGGAAGCAGCCACTCCTGCTTGCAGAGTGGGTGGATGGCACACAGTGACAGCAGGATGAGGCTGGTGTGTGACATGCCATTTGACTGACAGAGGGTTGTCACAGAGGTTAGGCACGCTCATGTTTGATTGGCAAGTAAAGCTTTATTTGAAACTTTTTTTTTCTCTCTCCTTGCGCATTACAAGGCCACCCTTAAAGCCATATCCGTGCCATAGGGGAAAGTGCTGACTCTTATGGGGAATGCGGGCCTGAGATCTCACCACAGCCTTTATAAATCCTTAACGAGGAACATACCTCAACCAGCAAGCGGCCGCTGCGCTGTAGTCTGAGAACTCTCCTCCAATATTACTATAAACATGCTTGCTGTAATACGCATAGTAAATAGAAGATGGTACAGTATTGCCATTGAGAGCATTGCCCCTCGAAGGATTCTCATCCTATATCAGCCTATGTAGCATAAGACAGTATGGATTTATTGACTTTGCGTTTCCAAAGGTAACCTATTCCATGGTTCACCCCCCTGGGCAGCCTGAACATGTTGCCCATCTCATGCCATCCAGACACTTTCACATTCATCTTGAGAGATGCCCCCGAGCCACTTTGACAAAACATTGTAGCAAGTCAAAGTTTGTCTGATGAGATGTTGTTGACTGAGATGATGCATGCTGAAACACTACTCCACTATACGATAGAAAATGAGTACAGTTAATTGCGTAGTCTATGTGTGCGTGTATGTTGTGTGTGTTTGTGTATGTGAGAGTAATTCCAAATCAATCTCTCTATCGCTCTTTCTCTCTCTATTTCTCTCTTCGTGGGACTTCTCCTCTGACAGTGAGGCTGTTTAAGTTTGTCTGTCCTTAGCTCATTCTTGACGCTGTCACATTCGATTCCACTCAAAAAGTTCAGGCCCATCAACCACTTGCAAATTAGAAGCCCTTGTGCACGGCAGTACATTTGTGCTGCCAGCGGCATCTTGTTCCTACCCACCACAAAGCTGCCATCCTGCTCTGGCTTTCTAAACTGTAATCAGCTTATACCTCAAACATCAGATCTCATAATGTGCTGTATGTATGTATGGAAGAAAGTTGTTTACAATCAAAAGCTCAAATAGATGTTTATAGCAATAAGGATGCAAGTTATTCCTTATTGTCTGAACTACTGGTGTGCAAAAACATGTACATTATGCTACGTTGAATCTCTCTGTTTAGATTGGAGATGTGAAGGTGGAGGGTAAAGGCTAATGATTGCTCCTAGTGCGCGGAGCTCCTCGATCTGTCGTTTCCTGTTTGGCTTAGATGGCCTGCAGCTAAAAACAGAAACTACACCATCCACTGAATACGTAAAGGATGTCATCAGAGCTAAACTTGGGTCAAGCTTCTTCCCAGTTTGATCTGCGTTTTGGAGAAGCCAGAGGCAGCAGGGAGGGAGAGAAGGAGGCTAGCCCCTGGTGCTGAGTGACCTGGCCCAGTCAGGGTTCCTCCCGTGACATGGTTATGTAAAAGGTCCAGTTTGGTGTACAGTAGCTAGCTGGGATCCATGGCTGACATGTCCAGCGAGAGAGAGAGACACACAGCGACAGGGGCATGATCTCCAGAGTGACAGAGCTAATCTCCCCTGTTACTGGGTCCGTTGTCGTGCCTCTGGATGGCTCTCTGATCAGCTCGCATTAAAGCTAAACACTTTGAATGATTTGGAAGAAAATCTAAATCAATTTGTGCAAGCCTCTATTCGGAGCAGTCCCCTCGGGCCCAGGCTTGTCACATCCCGTCGATGCAGATTTGACATTTTGACATGCGACGTTAGATCAAATAAAATAAAAATGAGATGAGCTATCCCCAACCCCTATGAGGGAAAGGTAGTCTGTACTGTCCTAACATGTCAGTGCTAAAGAGGAACAATCATGTGCCGTCAATCAAGCCATTTGCTCAACGTCAAACGCTCCCAGTAGCATCCTGTTCCTTTAGCTATATAAATTATGCTAGCTAACATACGCTTGTGTTATTCTCCACGCTACCAACAGGAAGCAGCCACTCCTGCTTGCAGAGTGGGTGGATGGCACACAGTGACAGCAGGATGAGGCTGGTGTGTGACATGCCATTTGACTGACAGAGGGTTGTCACAGAGGTTAGGCACGCTCATGTTTGATTGGCAAGTAAAGCTTTATTGAAACTTTTTTTTTCTCCGTTTAACCCAATGCCCAAAGTGGCAACATGAATACCTGCACAGAGAGAGAGAGAGAGAGAGACAGAAGAGAGAGAGAGAGAGAGAGAGAGAGAGAGAGAGAGAGAGAGAGAGAGACAGACAGAGACAGAGACAGAGACAGAGAGAGAGAGAGAGAGAGAGAGAGACAGAGTCAGAGAGAGAGAGAGAGAGTGTGGGTGGGTGGGTGGGTGGGTGGGTGGGTGGGTGGGTGGGTGGGTGGGTGGAAGGGGTAGTGCACATTGGAATAGAGTGAGAGAAGTAGGGAAACAGTTGGAGGGAGATATACTGGGAGAGAGAGAGAGAGAGAGAGAGAGAGAGAGAGAGAGAGAGAGAGAGAGAGAGAGAGAGAGAGAGAGAAACAGAGAGAGAGAGACAGAGAGAGAGAGACAGAGAGAGACAGAGAGAGAGAGAGACAGAGAGAGAGAGAGACAGAGACAGAGACACAGAGAGAGAGAGAGAGAGAGAGAGAGAGAGAGACAGAGAGAGAGAGAGAGAGAGAGAGAGAGAGACAGAGACACACAGAGAGAGAGAGAGAGAGAGAGAGAGAGAGACAGAGATACACAGAGAGAGAGAGAGAGAGAGAGAGAGAGAGAGAGAGAGAGAGACAGAGAGACAGAGACACAGAGAGAGAGAGAGCGAGAGAAAGAGAGAGAGAGAGAGAGTAAGGAATCAGGTCATGTCGAGGTGAGTGCCCTTATCACGCAGACACAGAAGATGTCGTCCATTTGCTATGATACACGCACTGATTTCCTGGCTGGCGTAACAGAGGAGATGTGCTGCTTGTCATTTTGACAGTTTTGGGTGGGCTCAGTGCATTTCACAGCGCCAGCACTGTGAACTTTGCTGAACAACCGTCAGTCTTGCGTGGTCTTGAGGGGATTTCAAACTTAAACAAAACAGAGAGGGGAAGTCGAAGACAATTGTTTATATTTGCTCTATGGTCTATTCTATGTGTATTCATTACAATATTCCAATAGTTTCCCATTAATTAAGACATTGTCATGCTTCTTTTCTGACGGCTGATGTTGTTATGTGTACATTTAAATTATGTACAGGCATACCACTGGTTTTACATAATGCCAGTGTCTTGGATCACCTCCACTTAACTTTTTATGGCTGCAGGGGCAGTATTGAGTAGCTTGGATGAAAAGGTGCTCATTGTAAACGGCCAGCTCCTCAGTCTCAGTTGCTAATATATGCATAGTATTATTATTATTGGATAGAAAACGCTCTGAAGTTTCTAAAACTGTTTGAATTATGTCTGTGAGTAGAACAGAACTCATATAGCAAGCAAAAACCTGAGAAATTCCGCTTCCTGTTTTTTTTGGGGGGGTGGCAGATTTTCAACCAAGCTCTCATTGAAATTACAGCGAGATATGGATGAGTTTTCACTTCCTACGCCTTCCACTAGATGACAACAGTCAATAGAACTATGTCTGATGACTCTAATGTGAAGGGGGGTCGAGTGACACAGGAAATAGTCACCACTGCCACGAGTTGACCATGCATTCACTGTGCGCTTTCACAGGGGAAGGACCTGCGTTCCATCGCTCATCTGAAGTCATTCTAATTCTCCGGTTGGAACTTTATTCAAGATGTATGTAAACAACATTCTAAAGATTGATTCAGTACATCGTTTGACATGTTTCTACTGACTGTTACGGAACTTTTGGACATTTCATCAAGTTATAGTGGATGCGCTAAACAAAGTAGCTAATTGGACATAAATAACTGACATTTTCGAAAAAATCAAGCATTTATTGTGGACCTGGGATTCCTAGGACTGCATTCTGATGAAGTTCATCAAAAGTAAGGAAACATTTATCATGTATTTTCTGGTTTCTGTTTACTCCAACATGGCGGCTCATTTGGCTTCTGTTCTGAGCACGGCCTCAGATTATTGCATGTGTTGCTTTTTCCGTAAACTTTCAAAAAAATCTGACACAGCGGTTGCATTAAGGAGAGGAATATCTATAATTCCATGTGTATAACTTGTATTATCATCTACATTTATGATGAGTATTTCTGTTGAAACGATGTGGCTTTGCAAAATCACTTGATGTTTTTGGAACTAGTGAATCTTATAAGCCGAGGTAAACTCAGATTCTTTTTTATAATTATGAACTTTATCAAACAAAACATGCATGTATTGTGTAACATGAAGTCCTATGAGTGTCATCTGATGAAGATAATTCAAGGTTAGTGATTCATTTGATCTTTATTTCTGCTTTTTGTGAATGCTATATTTCGCTGGAAAATGGCTATGCTTATTGTGGTTTGGTGGAGACCTAACATAATCGTTTGTAGTGCTTTCCCTGAAAAGCCTATTTGAAATCGGACACTTTGGTGAGATTAACAACAAGATTACCTTTAAAATTATATAAAACACATGTATGTTTTAGGAATTGTAATTATGAGATTTCTGTGGTTTGAATTTGGCGCCCTCTATTTTCACTGGTAGTTGTCATATCGATCCCAGTATTGGGATTGCAGCCATAACAAGCAAGGCAGTGTAGCACTTATTTCTCAATGCCAGAAGCACATGTACTAGTAACTTAGAGCACCCCAAGAAAACATTACCAAATTACAAACTTTTAAATAACTTATAATACAAGGTTGTTCTAAAAGTCGATTTTTTTTCACCAAATCAGCTCTAACTTCTGAACAAATCACACAATGCTGTCCCTACCATCAATGTGTCTTCTAAAGCATCTCAAACAGCCAGCAGCACCAGCAGAGACCCAGCATGATCATGGGCTTCAGTCAGTATGGAAGTCAAGCGGGTAAGTGAAACTCAAAGAGCTAGCTAACGTTAGCTAGCTATAGGGCATTTAGCTCACTTCTTCCGTCTAAATAAGACTGATAATAACCAAAAGCAAACATGTCTGCCAACTGTTGGTAGCTATCTGCTGATGATGTCACTATAGATAATACAAGGCTATGGGAAACAGTAGCACGTTTTTAAGGTGTTTGTGGGGGCTGTGCATTGCTGCGGAAATTGGTCCAGATGGCGTCGAGGAAGTTTTCTGTACAGCCTGCCAAGTGCGGGCTAAATTCAAAGGCAACGCTTCGGCCGTGGATCCGATCGCAGATCTTGTGTTATTTCGGAGAAGCACCACACCCTAGCTTTCTTTCAAGGGGTGGATTGTGGATTCTGCTCAATGGGAAAGTAATTTTTTTTATCTTAGGATAAATGTTGTCACAGTTGCTCCTTGTTGAAGTTGTAGCTGCTAATGTTAGCTTGATATAGTTAGCAATCCTCTTCCTACGGTTCTGAATTAATGTCTTGCTATTTCTATCTAGCTGTGCAAAATAAGTGAGCTAGATCTTGTTTGTGTACTGCTATATGTTGATAACATGGCTACATTTTTCGCTGGAATGGGCCAGTATATATCAAAAATATAGCCAGCTAGACGGCAAGCAAAAACCAGGACGAGAGGGAGAAGAGAATTCACTTTCTGTATGTTCACTAAATACGTACTTCCACATGTAATTGATAACATTTAATTTAATTTCTGTAAATTTGTAATTGTGTTAATAATGTTGTGAATATTGTAGAAGAATCCTTACCACTGTTTTCCATACTAAAAGTGAAGTGCCGCTGACAGGTTACCGTGTACAGTAGACTACAGGCAATATGTTCCTCCACCATGTACAGTAGACTACAGACAATATGTTCATCCACCATGTACAGTAGACTACAGACAATATGTTCATCCACCATGTACAGTAGACTACAGACAATATGTTCCTCCACCATGTACAGTAGACTACAGACAATATGTTCATCCACCATGTACAGTAGACTACAGACAATATGTTCCTCCATCATGTCCAGTAGACTACAGACAGACAATATGTTACTCGACCATGTACAGTAGACTACAGACAATATGTTCCTCCACCATGTACAGTAAGCTACAGACAATATGTTCCTCCACCATGTACAGTAGACTACAGACAATATGTTCCTCCACCATGTACAGTAGACTACAGACAATATGTCCCTCCACCATGTACAGTAGACTACAGACAATATGTTCCTCAACCATATACAGTAGACTACAGACAATATGTTCCTCCACCATGTACAGTAGACTACAGACAATATGTTCCTCCACCATGTACAGTAGACTACAGACAATATGTTCCTCCACCATGTACAGTAGACTACAGACAATATGTTCCTCCACCGTGTACAGTAGGCTACAGACAATATGTTCCTCCACCATATACAGTAGGCTACAGACAATATGTTCCTCCACCATGTACAGTAGACTACAGACAATATGTTCCTCCACCATGTATAGTAGACTACAGACAATATGTTCCTCCACCATGTACAGTAGACTACAGACAATATGTTCCCCAACCATGTAAAGTAGACTACAGGCAATATGTTCCTCCGCCATGTACAGTAGACTACAGACAATATGTTCCTCCGTCATGTACTGTAGACTACAGACAATATGTTCCTCCACCATGTAATGTAGACTACAGACAATATGTTCCTCCACCATGTAAAGTAGACTACAGACAATATGTTCATCCACCATTTACAGTAGACTACAGGCAATATGTTCCTCCGTCATGTACAGTAGACTACAGACAATATGTTCCTCCATCATATCCAGTAGACTACAGACAATATGTTCCTCCACCATGCACAGTAGACTACGGACAATATGTTCCTCCACCATGTACAGTAGACTACAGAAAATATGTTCCTCCACCATGTACAGTAGACTACAGACAATATGTTCCTCCACCATGTACAGTAGACTACAGACAATATGTTCCTCCGTCATATACAGTAGACTACAGACAATATGTTCCTCCGTCATATACAGTAGACTACAGACACTATGTTCCTCCACCATGTACAGTAGACAACAGACAGACAATATGTTCCTCCACCATGTACAGTAGACTACAGAAAATATGTTCCTCCACCATGTACAGTAGACTACAGACAATATGTACCTCCACCATGTACAGTAGACTACAGACAATATGTTCCTCCACCATGTACAGTAGACTACAGACAATATGTTCATCCACCATGTACAGTAGACTACAGACAATATGTTCCTCAACCATATACAGTAGACTACAGCCAATATGTTCCTCCACCATGTACAGTAGACTACAGACAATATGTTCCTCAACCATATACAGTAGACTACAGACAATATGTTCCTCCACCATATACAGTAGACTACAGACAATATGTTCCTCCGTCATATACAGTAGACTACAGACAATATGTTCCTCCACCATGTACAGTAGACTACAGACAATATGTTCCTCCACCATGTCCAGTAGACTACAGACAATATGTTCCTCCACCATGTAATGTAGACTACAGACAATATGTTCCTCCACCATTTACAGTGGACTAAGGGCAATATGTTCCTCCGTCATGTACAGTAGACTACAGACAATATGTTCCTCCATCATGTCCAGTAGACTACAGACAGTATGTGCCTCCACCATGTAAAGTAGACTACAGACAATATGTTCCTCCACCATGTACAGTAGACTACAGACAATATGTTCCTCCACCATGTACAGTAGACTACAGACAATATGTTCCTACACCATGTACAGTAGGCTCCAGGCAAAATGTTCCTCCACAGTGTACAGTAGGCTACAGATAAATGTTCCTCCACCATGTACAGTAGACTACAGACAATATGTTCCTCCACCATGTACAGAAGACTACAGACAATATGTTCCTCCACCATGTAAAGTAGAGTACAAGCAATATGTTCCTCCACCATGTACAGAAGACTACAGACAATATGTTCCTCCATCATGTCCAGTAGACTACAGACAGTATGTTCCTCCACCATGTACAGTAGACTACAGACAATATATTCCTCCGTCATGTACAGTAGACTACAGACAGTATGTACCTCCACCATGTACAGTAAACTACAGACAATATCTTCCTCCACCATGTACAGTAGACTACAGACAATATGTTCCTCCACCATGTACAGTAGACTACAGACAATATGTTCCTCCACCATGTATAGTAGACTACAGACAATATGTTCCTTCACCATGTATAGTAGACTACAGACAATATGTTCCTCCACCATATATAGTAGAATACAGACAATATGTTCCTCCACCATGTACAGTAGACTACAGGCAAAATGTTCCTCCACCATGTACAGTAGACTACAGACAATATGTTCCTCCACCATGTACAGTAGACTACAGACAATATGTTCCTCCACCATGTATAGTAGACTACAGACAATATGTTCCTCCACCATGTATAGTAGACTACAGACAATATGTTTCTCCACCATGTACAGTAGACTACAGACAATATGTTCCTCCACCATGTAAAGTAGAATACAGGCAATATGTTCCTCCACCATGTACAGTAGACTGCAGACAATATGTTCCTCCGTCATGTACAGTAGACTACAGACGATATGTCCCTCCACCATGTAATGTAGACTACAGACAATATGTTGCTCCACCATGTAAAGTAGACTACAGACAATATGTTCCTCCACCATTTACAGTAGACTACAGGCAATATGTTCCTCCACCATATATAGTAGGCTCCAGGCAAAATGTTCCTCCACAGTGTACAGTAGGCTACAGACAAATGTTCCTCCACCATATATAGTAGGCTCCAGGCAAAATGTTCCTCCACAGTGTACAGTAGGCTACAGACAAATGTTCCTCCACCATGTACAGTAGACTACAGACAATATGTTCCTCCACCATGTACAGAAGACTACAGACAATATGTTCCTCCACCATGTAAAGTAGAGTACAGGCAATATGTTCCCCCACCATGTACAGTAGACTACAGACAATATGTTCCTCCATCATGTACAGTAGACCACAGAAAATATGTTCCTCCATCATGTCCAGTAGACTACAGACAGTATGTTCCTCCATCATGTACAGTAGACCACAGACAATATGTTCCTCCATCATGTACAGTAGACTATAGACAATATGTTCCTCCACCATGTAAAGTACACTACATACAATATGTTCCTCCACCATGTGAAGTAGACTACAGACAATATGTTCCTCCACCATGTACAGTAGACTACAGACAATATGTTCCTACACCATGTACAGTAGGCTCCAGGCAAAATGTTCCTCCACAGTGTACAGTAGGCTACAGATAAATGTTCCTCCACCATGTACAGTAGACTACAGACAATATGTTCCTCCACCATGTACAGAAGACTACAGACAATATGTTCCTCCACCATGTAAAGTAGAGTACAAGCAATATGTTCCTCCACCATGTACAGAAGACTACAGACAATATGTTCCTCCATCATGTCCAGTAGACTACAGACAGTATGTTCCTCCACCATGTACAGTAGACTACAGACAATATATTCCTCCGTCATGTACAGTAGACTACAGACAGTATGTACCTCCACCATGTACAGTAAACTACAGACAATATCTTCATCCACCATGTACAGTAGACTACAGACAATATGTTCCTCCACCATGTACAGTAGACTACAGACAATATGTTCCTCCACCATGTATAGTAGACTACAGACAATATGTTCCTTCACCATGTATAGTAGACTACAGACAATATGTTCCTCCACCATATATAGTAGAATACAGACAATATGTTCCTCCACCATGTACAGTAGACTACAGGCAAAATGTTCCTCCACCATGTACAGTAGACTACAGACAATATGTTCCTCCACCATGTACAGTAGACTACAGACAATATGTTCCTCCACCATGTATAGTAGACTACAGACAATATGTTCCTCCACCATGTATAGTAGACTACAGACAATATGTTCCTCCACCATATATAGTAGAATACAGACAATATGTTCCTCCACCATGTACAGTAGACTACAGGCAATATGTTCCTCCACCATGTACAGTAGACTACAGACAATATGTTTCTCCACCATGTACAGTAGACTACAGACAATATGTTCCTCCACCATGTAAAGTAGAATACAGGCAATATGTTCCTCCACCATGTACAGTAGACTGCAGACAATATGTTCCTCCGTCATGTACAGTAGACTACAGACGATATGTCCCTCCACCATGTAATGTAGACTACAGACAATATGTTGCTCCACCATGTAAAGTAGACTACAGACAATATGTTCCTCCACCATTTACAGTAGACTACAGGCAATATGTTCCTCCACCATATATAGTAGGCTCCAGGCAAAATGTTCCTCCACAGTGTACAGTAGGCTACAGACAAATGTTCCTCCACCATATATAGTAGGCTCCAGGCAAAATGTTCCTCCACAGTGTACAGTAGGCTACAGACAAATGTTCCTCCACCATGTACAGTAGACTACAGACAATATGTTCCTCCACCATGTACAGAAGACTACAGACAATATGTTCCTCCACCATGTAAAGTAGAGTACAGGCAATATGTTCCCCCACCATGTACAGTAGACTACAGACAATATGTTCCTCCATCATGTACAGTAGACCACAGAAAATATGTTCCTCCATCATGTCCAGTAGACTACAGACAGTATGTTCCTCCATCATGTACAGTAGACCACAGACAATATGTTCCTCCATCATGTACAGTAGACTATAGACAATATGTTCCTCCACCATGTAAAGTACACTACATACAATATGTTCCTCCACCATGTGAAGTAGACTACAGACAATATGTTCCTCCATCATGTCCAGTAGACTACAGACAGTATGTTCCTCCACCATGTAGAGTAGACTACAGACAATATGTTCCTCCACCATGTACAGTAGACTACAGACAATATGTTCCTCCGTCATGTACAGTAGACTACAGACGATATGTTCCTCCACCATGTAATGTAGACTACAGACAATATGTTGCTCCACCATGTAAAGTAGACTACAGACAATATGTTCCTCCACCATTTACAGTAGACTACAGGCAATACGTTCCTACACCATGTACAGTAGGCTACAGGCAAAATGTTCCTCCACAGTGTACAGTAGGCTACAGACAAATGTTCCTCCACAGTGTACAGTAGGCTACAGATAAATGTTCCTCCACCATGTACAGTAGACTACAGACAATATGTTCCTCCACCATGTACAGAAGACTACAGACAATATGTTCCTCCACCATGTAATGTAGACTACAGACAATATGTTCCTCCACCATTTACATTGGACTAAGGGCAATATGTTCCTCCGTCATGTACAGTAGACTACAGACAATATGTTCCTCCATCATGTCCAGTAGACTACAGACAGTTATGTGCCTCCACCATGTACAGTAGACTACAGACAATATGTTCCTCCACCATGTACAGTAGACTACAGACAATATGTTCCTCCACCATGTACAGTAGACTACAGACAATATGTTCCTCCACCATGTACAGTAGACTACAGACAATATGTTCCTCCACATGTACAGTAGACTACAGATAAATGTTCCTCCACCATGTACAGTAGACTACAGACAATATGTTCCTCCACCATGTACAGAGAGCTACAGACAATATGTTCCTCCACCATGTAAAGGTAAGTACAAGCAATATGTTCCTCCACCATGTACAGTAGACTACAGACAATATGTTCCTCCATCATGTCCAGTAGACTACAGACAGTATGTTCCTCCACCATGTACAGTAGACTACAGACAATATGTTCCTCCACCATGTACAGTAGACTACAGACAATATGTTCCTCCACCATGTACAGTAGACTACAGACAATATGTTCCTCCACCATGTACAGTAGACTACAGACAATATGTTCCTCCACCATGTACAGTAGACTACAGACAATATGTTCCTCCACCATGTATAGTAGACTACAGACAATATGTTCCTCCACCATGTATAGTAGACTACAGACAATATGTTCCTCCACCATGTATAGTAGAATACAGACAATATGTTCCTCCACCATGTACAGTAGACTACAGGCAATATGTTCCTCCACCATGTACAGTAGACTACAGACAATATGTTCCTCCACCATGTACAGTAGACTACAGACAATATGTTCCTCCACCATGTATAGTAGACTACAGACAATATGTTCCTCCACATGTATAGTAGACTACAGACAATATGTTTCTCCACCATGTACAGTAGACTACAGACAATATGTTCCTCCACCATGTAAAGTAAGATACAGGCAATATGTTCCTCCACCATGTACAGTAGACTGCAGACAATATGTTCTCCGTCATGTACAGTAGACTACAGACAATATGTTCCTCCACCATGTAATGTAGACTACAGACAATATGTTCCTCCACCATGTAAAGTAGACTACAGACAATATGTTCCTCCACCATGTACAGTAGACTACAGACAATATGTTCCTCCACCATGTATAGTAGACTACAGACAATATGTTCCTCCACATGTACAGTAGACTACAGACAATGTTCCTCCACCATGTATAGTAGACTACAGACAATGTTCCTCCACATGTACAGTAGACTACAGACAAATGTTCCTCCACCATGTACAGTAGACTACAGACAATATGTTCCTCCACCATGTACAGTAGACTACAGACAATATGTTCCTCCACCATGTAAGTAGACTACAGACAATATGTTCCTCCACCATGTACAGTAGACTACAGACAATATGTTCCTCCACCATGTACAGTAGACTACAGATAATATGTTCCTCCACCATGTACAGTAGACTACAGACAATATGTTCCTCCATCATGTACAGTAGACCACAGACAATATGTTCCTCCATCATGTACAGTAGACTACAGACAATATGTTCCTCCACCATGTACAGTAGACTACAGACAATATGTTCCTCCACCATGTGAAGTAGACTACAGACAATATGTTCCTCCACCATGTACAGTAGACTACAGACAATATGTTCCTCCACCATGTACAGTAGACTACAGACAAAATGTTCCTCCACATGTACAGTAGACTACAGACAATGTTCCTCCACCATGTACAGTAGACTACAGACAATATGTTCCTCCACCATGTACAGTAGACTACAGACAATATGTTCCTCCACCATGTACAGTAGACTACAGACAATATGTTCCTCCACCATGTACAGTAGACTACAGACAATATGTTCCTCCACCATGTACAGTAGACTACAGACAATATGTTCCTCCACCATGTACAGTAGACTACAGACAATATGTTCCTCCACCATGTACAGTAGACTACAGACAATATGTTCCTCCACCATGTACAGTAGACTACAGACAATATGTTCCTCCACCATGTACAGTAGACTACAGACAATATGTTCCTCCACCATGTACAGTAGACTACAGACAATATGTTCCTCCACCATGTACAGTAGACTACAGACAATATGTTCCTCCACCATGTACAGTAGACTACAGACAATATGTTCCTCCACCATGTATAGTAGACTACAGACAATATGTTCCTCCACCATGTACAGTAGACTACAGACAATATGTTCCTCCACCATGTACAGTAGACTACAGACAATATGTTCCTCCACCATGTACAGTAGACTACAGACAATATGTTCCTCCACCATGTACAGTAGACTACAGACAATATGTTCCTCCACCATGTACAGTAGACTACAGACAATATGTTCCTCCACCATGTATAGTAGACTACAGACAATATGTTCCTCCACCATGTACAGTAGACTACAGACAATATGTTCCTCCACCATGTACAGTAGACTACAGACAATATGTTCCTCCACCATGTACAGTAGACTACAGACAATATGTTCCTCCACCATGTAAGTAGACTACAGACAATATGTTCCTCCACCATGTACAGTAGACTACAGACAATATGTTCCTCCACCATGTACAGTAGACTACAGACAATATGTTCCTCCACCATGTAAGTAGACTACAGACAATATGTTCCTCCACCATGTAAAGTAGACTACAGACAATATGTTCCTCCACCATGTACAGTAGACTACAGACAATATGTTCCTCCACCATGTACAGTAGACTACAGACAAATGTTCCTCCACATGTACAGTAGGCTACAGACAAATGTTCCTCCACCATGTACAGTAGGCTACAGACAAATGTTCCTCCACCATGTACAGTAGACTACAGACAATATGTTCCTCCACCATGTACAGTAGACTACAGACAATATGTTCCTCCACCATGTACAGTAGACTACAGACAATATGTTCCTCCACCATGTAAAGTAGACTACAGGCAATATGTTCCTCCACCATGTACAGTAGACTACAGACAATATGTTCCTCCATCATGTACAGTAGACCACAGAAAATATGTTCCTCCATCATGTCCAGTAGACTACAGACAATATGTTCCTCCATCATGTACAGTAGACTACAGACAATATGTTCCTCCATCATGTACAGTAGACTACAGACAATATGTTCCTCCACCATGTAAAGTAGACTACAGACAATATGTTCCTCCACCATGTAAGTAGACTACAGACAATATGTTCCTCCATCATGTCCAGTAGACTACAGACAATATGTTCCTCCACCATGTAGAGTAGACTACAGACAATATGTTCCTCCACCATGTACAGTAGACTACAGACAATATGTTCCTCCGTCATGTACAGTAGACTACAGACAATATGTTCCTCCACCATGTAATGTAGACTACAGACAATATGTTCCTCCACCATGTAAAGTAGACTACAGACAATATGTTCCTCCACCATGTACAGTAGACTACAGACAATATGTTCCTCCACCATGTACAGTAGACTACAGACAAATGTTCCTCCACCATGTACAGTAGACTACAGACAAATGTTCCTCCACCATGTACAGTAGACTACAGACAATATGTTCCTCCACCATGTACAGTAGACTACAGACAATATGTTCCTCCACCATGTAAGTAGACTACAGCAATATGTTCCTCCACCATGTACAGTAGACTACAGACAATATGTTCCTCCATCATGTACAGTAGACTACAGACAATATGTTCCTCCACCATGTACAGTAGACTACAGACAATATGTTCCTCCGTCATGTACAGTAGACTACAGACAATATGTTCCTCCACCATGTACAGTAGACTACAGACAATATGTTCCTCCACCATGTACAGTAGACTACAGACAATATGTTCCTCCACCATGTACAGTAGACTACAGACAATATGTTCCTCCACCATGTATAGTAGACTACAGACAATATGTTCCTCCACCATGTATAGTAGACTACAGACAATATGTTCCTCCACCATGTATAGTAGACTACAGACAATATGTTCCTCCACCATGTACAGTAGACTACAGACAATATGTTCCTCCACCATGTACAGTAGACTACAGACAATATGTTCCTCCACCATGTACAGTAGACTACAGACAATATGTTCCTCCACCATGTACAGTAGACTACAGACAATATGTTCCTCCACCATGTATAGTAGACTACAGACAATATGTTCCTCCACCATGTATAGTAGACTACAGACAATATGTTCCTCCACCATGTACAGTAGACTACAGACAATATGTTCCTCCACCATGTACAGTAGACTACAGACAATATGTTCCTCCACCATGTACAGTAGACTACAGACAATATGTTCCTCCACCATGTAAAGTAGACTACAGACAATATGTTCCTCCACCATGTACAGTAGACTACAGACAATATGTTCCTCCACCATGTACAGTAGACTACAGACAATATGTTCCTCCACCATGTAATGTAGACTACAGACAATATGTTCCTCCACCATTTACAGTAGACTACAGGCAATATGTTCCTACACCATGTACAGTAGGCTACAGGCAAAATGTTCCTCCACAGTGTACAGTAGACTACAGACAAATGTTCCTCCACCATGTACAGTAGACTACAGACAATATGTTCCTCCACCATGTACAGTAGACTACAGACAATATGTTCCTCCACCATGTAAAGTAGACTACAGACAATATGTTCCTCCACCATGTACAGTAGACTACAGACAATATGTTCCTCCATCATGTACAGTAGACTACAGACAATATGTTCCTCCACCATGTACAGTAGACTACAGACAATATGTTCCTCCACCATGTACAGTAGACTACAGACAATATGTTCCTCCATCATGTACAGTAGACTACAGACAATATGTTCCTCCACCATGCAAAGTACACTACAGACAATATGTTCCTCCACCATGTGAAGTAGACTACAGACAATATGTTCCTCCATCATGTACAGTAGACTACAGACAGTATGTTCCTCCACCATGTAGAGTAGACTACAGACAATATGTTCCTCCACCATGTACAGTAGACTACAGACAATATGTTCCTCCGTCATGTACAGTAGACTACAGACAATATGTTCCTCCACCATGTAAGTAGACTACAGACAATATGTTCCTCCACCATGTAAAGTAGACTACAGACAATATGTTCCTCCACCATGTACAGTAGACTACAGACAATATGTTCCTCCACCATGTACAGTAGACTACAGGCAATATGTTCCTCCACCATGTACAGTAGACTACAGACAATATGTTCCTCCACCATGTACAGTAGACTACAGACAATATGTTCCTCCACCATGTACAGTAGACTACAGACAATATGTTCCTCCACCATGTACAGTAGACTACAGACAATATGTTCCTCCACCATGTACAGTAGACTACAGACAATATGTTCCTCCACCATGTACAGTAGACTACAGACAATATGTTCCTCCACCATGTACAGTAGACTACAGACAATATGTTCCTCCACCATGTACAGTAGACTACAGACAATATGTTCCTCCACCATGTACAGTAGACTACAGACAATATGTTCCTCCACCATGTACAGTAGACTACAGACAATATGTTCCTCCACCATGTACAGTAGACTACAGACAATATGTTCCTCCACCATGTACAGTAGACTACAGACAATATGTTCCTCCACCATGTACAGTAGACTACAGACAATATGTTCCTCCACCATGTACAGTAGACTACAGACAATATGTTCCTCCACCATGTACAGTAGACTACAGACAATATGTTCCTCCACCATGTACAGTAGACTACAGACAATATGTTCCTCCACCATGTACAGTAGACTACAGACAATATGTTCCTCCACCATGTACAGTAGACTACAGACAATATGTTCCTCCACCATGTACAGTAGACTACAGACAATATGTTCCTCCACCATGTACAGTAGACTACAGACAATATGTTCCTCCACCATGTACAGTAGACTACAGACAATATGTTCCTCCACCATGTAAGTAGACTACAGACAATATGTTCCTCCACCATGTACAGTAGACTACAGACAATATGTTCCTCCACCATGTACAGTAGACTACAGACAATATGTTCCTCCACCATGTACAGTAGACTACAGACAATATGTTCCTCCACCATGTACAGTAGACTACAGACAATATGTTCCTCCACCATGTACAGTAGACTACAGACAATATGTTCCTCCACCATGTACAGTAGACTACAGACAATATGTTCCTCCACCATGTACAGTAGACTACAGACAATATGTTCCTCCACCATGTACAGTAGACTACAGACAATATGTTCCTCCACCATGTACAGTAGACTACAGACAATATGTTCCTCCACCATGTACAGTAGACTACAGACAATATGTTCCTCCACCATGTACAGTAGACTACAGACAATATGTTCCTCCACCATGTACAGTAGACTACAGACAATATGTTCCTCCACCATGTACAGTAGACTACAGACAATATGTTCCTCCACCATGTACAGTAGACTACAGACAATATGTTCCTCCACCATGTACAGTAGACTACAGACAATATGTTCCTCCACCATGTACAGTAGACTACAGACAATATGTTCCTCCACCATGTACAGTAGACTACAGACAATATGTTCCTCCACCATGTACAGTAGACTACAGACAATATGTTCCTCCACCATGTACAGTAGACTACAGACAATATGTTCCTCCACCATGTACAGTAGACTACAGACAATATGTTCCTCCACCATGTACAGTAGACTACAGACAATATGTTCCTCCACCATGTACAGTAGACTACAGACAATATGTTCCTCCACCATGTACAGTAGACTACAGACAATATGTTCCTCCACCATGTACAGTAGACTACAGACAATATGTTCCTCCACCATGTACAGTAGACTACAGACAATATGTTCCTCCACCATGTACAGTAGACTACAGACAATATGTTCCTCCACCATGTACAGTAGACTACAGACAATATGTTCCTCCACCATGTACAGTAGACTACAGACAATATGTTCCTCCACCATGTACAGTAGACTACAGACAATATGTTCCTCCACCATGTACAGTAGACTACAGACAATATGTTCCTCCACCATGTACAGTAGACTACAGACAATATGTTCCTCCACCATGTACAGTAGACTACAGACAATATGTTCCTCCACCATGTACAGTAGACTACAGACAATATGTTCCTCCACCATGTACAGTAGACTACAGACAATATGTTCCTCCACCATGTACAGTAGACTACAGACAATATGTTCCTCCACCATGTACAGTAGACTACAGACAATATGTTCCTCCACCATGTACAGTAGACTACAGACAATATGTTCCTCCACCATGTACAGTAGACTACAGACAATATGTTCCTCCACCATGTACAGTAGACTACAGACAATATGTTCCTCCACCATGTACAGTAGACTACAGACAATATGTTCCTCCACCATGTACAGTAGACTACAGACAATATGTTCCTCCACCATGTACAGTAGACTACAGACAATATGTTCCTCCACCATGTACAGTAGACTACAGACAATATGTTCCTCCACCATGTACAGTAGACTACAGACAATATGTTCCTCCACCATGTACAGTAGACTACAGACAATATGTTCCTCCACCATGTACAGTAGACTACAGACAATATGTTCCTCCACCATGTACAGTAGACTACAGACAATATGTTCCTCCACCATGTACAGTAGACTACAGACAATATGTTCCTCCACCATGTACAGTAGACTACAGACAATATGTTCCTCCACCATGTACAGTAGACTACAGACAATATGTTCCTCCACCATGTACAGTAGACTACAGACAATATGTTCCTCCACCATGTACAGTAGACTACAGACAATATGTTCCTCCACCATGTACAGTAGACTACAGACAATATGTTCCTCCACCATGTACAGTAGACTACAGACAATATGTTCCTCCACCATGTACAGTAGACTACAGACAATATGTTCCTCCACCATGTACAGTAGACTACAGACAATATGTTCCTCCACCATGTACAGTAGACTACAGACAATATGTTCCTCCACCATGTACAGTAGACTACAGACAATATGTTCCTCCACCATGTACAGTAGACTACAGACAATATGTTCCTCCACCATGTACAGTAGACTACAGACAATATGTTCCTCCACCATGTACAGTAGACTACAGACAATATGTTCCTCCACCATGTACAGTAGACTACAGACAATATGTTCCTCCACCATGTACAGTAGACTACAGACAATATGTTCCTCCACCATGTACAGTAGACTACAGACAATATGTTCCTCCACCATGTACAGTAGACTACAGACAATATGTTCCTCCACCATGTACAGTAGACTACAGACAATATGTTCCTCCACCATGTACAGTAGACTACAGACAATATGTTCCTCCACCATGTACAGTAGACTACAGACAATATGTTCCTCCACCATGTACAGTAGACTACAGACAATATGTTCCTCCACCATGTACAGTAGACTACAGACAATATGTTCCTCCACCATGTACAGTAGACTACAGACAATATGTTCCTCCACCATGTACAGTAGACTACAGACAATATGTTCCTCCACCATGTACAGTAGACTACAGACAATATGTTCCTCCACCATGTACAGTAGACTACAGACAATATGTTCCTCCACCATGTACAGTAGACTACAGACAATATGTTCCTCCACCATGTACAGTAGACTACAGACAATATGTTCCTCCACCATGTACAGTAGACTACAGACAATATGTTCCTCCACCATGTACAGTAGACTACAGACAATATGTTCCTCCACCATGTACAGTAGACTACAGACAATATGTTCCTCCACCATGTACAGTAGACTACAGACAATATGTTCCTCCACCATGTACAGTAGACTACAGACAATATGTTCCTCCACCATGTACAGTAGACTACAGACAATATGTTCCTCCACCATGTACAGTAGACTACAGACAATATGTTCCTCCACCATGTACAGTAGACTACAGACAATATGTTCCTCCACCATGTACAGTAGACTACAGACAATATGTTCCTCCACCATGTACAGTAGACTACAGACAATATGTTCCTCCACCATGTACAGTAGACTACAGACAATATGTTCCTCCACCATGTACAGTAGACTACAGACAATATGTTCCTCCACCATGTACAGTAGACTACAGACAATATGTTCCTCCACCATGTACAGTAGACTACAGACAATATGTTCCTCCACCATGTACAGTAGACTACAGACAATATGTTCCTCCACCATGTACAGTAGACTACAGACAATATGTTCCTCCACCATGTACAGTAGACTACAGACAATATGTTCCTCCACCATGTACAGTAGACTACAGACAATATGTTCCTCCACCATGTACAGTAGACTACAGACAATATGTTCCTCCACCATGTACAGTAGACTACAGACAATATGTTCCTCCACCATGTACAGTAGACTACAGACAATATGTTCCTCCACCATGTACAGTAGACTACAGACAATATGTTCCTCCACCATGTACAGTAGACTACAGACAATATGTTCCTCCACCATGTACAGTAGACTACAGACAATATGTTCCTCCACCATGTACAGTAGACTACAGACAATATGTTCCTCCACCATGTACAGTAGACTACAGACAATATGTTCCTCCACCATGTACAGTAGACTACAGACAATATGTTCCTCCACCATGTACAGTAGACTACAGACAATATGTTCCTCCACCATGTACAGTAGACTACAGACAATATGTTCCTCCACCATGTACAGTAGACTACAGACAATATGTTCCTCCACCATGTACAGTAGACTACAGACAATATGTTCCTCCACCATGTACAGTAGACTACAGACAATATGTTCCTCCACCATGTACAGTAGACTACAGACAATATGTTCCTCCACCATGTACAGTAGACTACAGACAATATGTTCCTCCACCATGTACAGTAGACTACAGACAATATGTTCCTCCACCATGTACAGTAGACTACAGACAATATGTTCCTCCACCATGTACAGTAGACTACAGACAATATGTTCCTCCACCATGTACAGTAGACTACAGACAATATGTTCCTCCACCATGTACAGTAGACTACAGACAATATGTTCCTCCACCATGTACAGTAGACTACAGACAATATGTTCCTCCACCATGTACAGTAGACTACAGACAATATGTTCCTCCACCATGTACAGTAGACTACAGACAATATGTTCCTCCACCATGTACAGTAGACTACAGACAATATGTTCCTCCACCATGTACAGTAGACTACAGACAATATGTTCCTCCACCATGTACAGTAGACTACAGACAATATGTTCCTCCACCATGTACAGTAGACTACAGACAATATGTTCCTCCACCATGTACAGTAGACTACAGACAATATGTTCCTCCACCATGTACAGTAGACTACAGACAATATGTTCCTCCACCATGTACAGTAGACTACAGACAATATGTTCCTCCACCATGTACAGTAGACTACAGACAATATGTTCCTCCACCATGTACAGTAGACTACAGACAATATGTTCCTCCACCATGTACAGTAGACTACAGACAATATGTTCCTCCACCATGTACAGTAGACTACAGACAATATGTTCCTCCACCATGTACAGTAGACTACAGACAATATGTTCCTCCACCATGTACAGTAGACTACAGACAATATGTTCCTCCACCATGTACAGTAGACTACAGACAATATGTTCCTCCACCATGTACAGTAGACTACAGACAATATGTTCCTCCACCATGTACAGTAGACTACAGACAATATGTTCCTCCACCATGTACAGTAGACTACAGACAATATGTTCCTCCACCATGTACAGTAGACTACAGACAATATGTTCCTCCACCATGTACAGTAGACTACAGACAATATGTTCCTCCACCATGTACAGTAGACTACAGACAATATGTTCCTCCACCATGTACAGTAGACTACAGACAATATGTTCCTCCACCATGTACAGTAGACTACAGACAATATGTTCCTCCACCATGTACAGTAGACTACAGACAATATGTTCCTCCACCATGTACAGTAGACTACAGACAATATGTTCCTCCACCATGTACAGTAGACTACAGACAATATGTTCCTCCACCATGTACAGTAGACTACAGACAATATGTTCCTCCACCATGTACAGTAGACTACAGACAATATGTTCCTCCACCATGTACAGTAGACTACAGACAATATGTTCCTCCACCATGTACAGTAGACTACAGACAATATGTTCCTCCACCATGTACAGTAGACTACAGACAATATGTTCCTCCACCATGTACAGTAGACTACAGACAATATGTTCCTCCACCATGTACAGTAGACTACAGACAATATGTTCCTCCACCATGTACAGTAGACTACAGACAATATGTTCCTCCACCATGTACAGTAGACTACAGACAATATGTTCCTCCACCATGTACAGTAGACTACAGACAATATGTTCCTCCACCATGTACAGTAGACTACAGACAATATGTTCCTCCACCATGTACAGTAGACTACAGACAATATGTTCCTCCACCATGTACAGTAGACTACAGACAATATGTTCCTCCACCATGTACAGTAGACTACAGACAATATGTTCCTCCACCATGTACAGTAGACTACAGACAATATGTTCCTCCACCATGTACAGTAGACTACAGACAATATGTTCCTCCACCATGTACAGTAGACTACAGACAATATGTTCCTCCACCATGTACAGTAGACTACAGACAATATGTTCCTCCACCATGTACAGTAGACTACAGACAATATGTTCCTCCACCATGTACAGTAGACTACAGACAATATGTTCCTCCACCATGTACAGTAGACTACAGACAATATGTTCCTCCACCATGTACAGTAGACTACAGACAATATGTTCCTCCACCATGTACAGTAGACTACAGACAATATGTTCCTCCACCATGTACAGTAGACTACAGACAATATGTTCCTCCACCATGTACAGTAGACTACAGACAATATGTTCCTCCACCATGTACAGTAGACTACAGACAATATGTTCCTCCACCATGTACAGTAGACTACAGACAATATGTTCCTCCACCATGTACAGTAGACTACAGACAATATGTTCCTCCACCATGTACAGTAGACTACAGACAATATGTTCCTCCACCATGTACAGTAGACTACAGACAATATGTTCCTCCACCATGTACAGTAGACTACAGACAATATGTTCCTCCACCATGTACAGTAGACTACAGACAATATGTTCCTCCACCATGTACAGTAGACTACAGACAATATGTTCCTCCACCATGTACAGTAGACTACAGACAATATGTTCCTCCACCATGTACAGTAGACTACAGACAATATGTTCCTCCACCATGTACAGTAGACTACAGACAATATGTTCCTCCACCATGTACAGTAGACTACAGACAATATGTTCCTCCACCATGTACAGTAGACTACAGACAATATGTTCCTCCACCATGTACAGTAGACTACAGACAATATGTTCCTCCACCATGTACAGTAGACTACAGACAATATGTTCCTCCACCATGTACAGTAGACTACAGACAATATGTTCCTCCACCATGTACAGTAGACTACAGACAATATGTTCCTCCACCATGTACAGTAGACTACAGACAATATGTTCCTCCACCATGTACAGTAGACTACAGACAATATGTTCCTCCACCATGTACAGTAGACTACAGACAATATGTTCCTCCACCATGTACAGTAGACTACAGACAATATGTTCCTCCACCATGTACAGTAGACTACAGACAATATGTTCCTCCACCATGTACAGTAGACTACAGACAATATGTTCCTCCACCATGTACAGTAGACTACAGACAATATGTTCCTCCACCATGTACAGTAGACTACAGACAATATGTTCCTCCACCATGTACAGTAGACTACAGACAATATGTTCCTCCACCATGTACAGTAGACTACAGACAATATGTTCCTCCACCATGTACAGTAGACTACAGACAATATGTTCCTCCACCATGTACAGTAGACTACAGACAATATGTTCCTCCACCATGTACAGTAGACTACAGACAATATGTTCCTCCACCATGTACAGTAGACTACAGACAATATGTTCCTCCACCATGTACAGTAGACTACAGACAATATGTTCCTCCACCATGTACAGTAGACTACAGACAATATGTTCCTCCACCATGTACAGTAGACTACAGACAATATGTTCCTCCACCATGTACAGTAGACTACAGACAATATGTTCCTCCACCATGTACAGTAGACTACAGACAATATGTTCCTCCACCATGTACAGTAGACTACAGACAATATGTTCCTCCACCATGTACAGTAGACTACAGACAATATGTTCCTCCACCATGTACAGTAGACTACAGACAATATGTTCCTCCACCATGTACAGTAGACTACAGACAATATGTTCCTCCACCATGTACAGTAGACTACAGACAATATGTTCCTCCACCATGTACAGTAGACTACAGACAATATGTTCCTCCACCATGTACAGTAGACTACAGACAATATGTTCCTCCACCATGTACAGTAGACTACAGACAATATGTTCCTCCACCATGTACAGTAGACTACAGACAATATGTTCCTCCACCATGTACAGTAGACTACAGACAATATGTTCCTCCACCATGTACAGTAGACTACAGACAATATGTTCCTCCACCATGTACAGTAGACTACAGACAATATGTTCCTCCACCATGTACAGTAGACTACAGACAATATGTTCCTCCACCATGTACAGTAGACTACAGACAATATGTTCCTCCACCATGTACAGTAGACTACAGACAATATGTTCCTCCACCATGTACAGTAGACTACAGACAATATGTTCCTCCACCATGTACAGTAGACTACAGACAATATGTTCCTCCACCATGTACAGTAGACTACAGACAATATGTTCCTCCACCATGTACAGTAGACTACAGACAATATGTTCCTCCACCATGTACAGTAGACTACAGACAATATGTTCCTCCACCATGTACAGTAGACTACAGACAATATGTTCCTCCACCATGTACAGTAGACTACAGACAATATGTTCCTCCACCATGTACAGTAGACTACAGACAATATGTTCCTCCACCATGTACAGTAGACTACAGACAATATGTTCCTCCACCATGTACAGTAGACTACAGACAATATGTTCCTCCACCATGTACAGTAGACTACAGACAATATGTTCCTCCACCATGTACAGTAGACTACAGACAATATGTTCCTCCACCATGTACAGTAGACTACAGACAATATGTTCCTCCACCATGTACAGTAGACTACAGACAATATGTTCCTCCACCATGTACAGTAGACTACAGACAATATGTTCCTCCACCATGTACAGTAGACTACAGACAATATGTTCCTCCACCATGTACAGTAGACTACAGACAATATGTTCCTCCACCATGTACAGTAGACTACAGACAATATGTTCCTCCACCATGTACAGTAGACTACAGACAATATGTTCCTCCACCATGTACAGTAGACTACAGACAATATGTTCCTCCACCATGTACAGTAGACTACAGACAATATGTTCCTCCACCATGTACAGTAGACTACAGACAATATGTTCCTCCACCATGTACAGTAGACTACAGACAATATGTTCCTCCACCATGTACAGTAGACTACAGACAATATGTTCCTCCACCATGTACAGTAGACTACAGACAATATGTTCCTCCACCATGTACAGTAGACTACAGACAATATGTTCCTCCACCATGTACAGTAGACTACAGACAATATGTTCCTCCACCATGTACAGTAGACTACAGACAATATGTTCCTCCACCATGTACAGTAGACTACAGACAATATGTTCCTCCACCATGTACAGTAGACTACAGACAATATGTTCCTCCACCATGTACAGTAGACTACAGACAATATGTTCCTCCACCATGTACAGTAGACTACAGACAATATGTTCCTCCACCATGTACAGTAGACTACAGACAATATGTTCCTCCACCATGTACAGTAGACTACAGACAATATGTTCCTCCACCATGTACAGTAGACTACAGACAATATGTTCCTCCACCATGTACAGTAGACTACAGACAATATGTTCCTCCACCATGTACAGTAGACTACAGACAATATGTTCCTCCACCATGTACAGTAGACTACAGACAATATGTTCCTCCACCATGTACAGTAGACTACAGACAATATGTTCCTCCACCATGTACAGTAGACTACAGACAATATGTTCCTCCACCATGTACAGTAGACTACAGACAATATGTTCCTCCACCATGTACAGTAGACTACAGACAATATGTTCCTCCACCATGTACAGTAGACTACAGACAATATGTTCCTCCACCATGTACAGTAGACTACAGACAATATGTTCCTCCACCATGTACAGTAGACTACAGACAATATGTTCCTCCACCATGTACAGTAGACTACAGACAATATGTTCCTCCACCATGTACAGTAGACTACAGACAATATGTTCCTCCACCATGTACAGTAGACTACAGACAATATGTTCCTCCACCATGTACAGTAGACTACAGACAATATGTTCCTCCACCATGTACAGTAGACTACAGACAATATGTTCCTCCACCATGTACAGTAGACTACAGACAATATGTTCCTCCACCATGTACAGTAGACTACAGACAATATGTTCCTCCACCATGTACAGTAGACTACAGACAATATGTTCCTCCACCATGTACAGTAGACTACAGACAATATGTTCCTCCACCATGTACAGTAGACTACAGACAATATGTTCCTCCACCATGTACAGTAGACTACAGACAATATGTTCCTCCACCATGTACAGTAGACTACAGACAATATGTTCCTCCACCATGTACAGTAGACTACAGACAATATGTTCCTCCACCATGTACAGTAGACTACAGACAATATGTTCCTCCACCATGTACAGTAGACTACAGACAATATGTTCCTCCACCATGTACAGTAGACTACAGACAATATGTTCCTCCACCATGTACAGTAGACTACAGACAATATGTTCCTCCACCATGTACAGTAGACTACAGACAATATGTTCCTCCACCATGTACAGTAGACTACAGACAATATGTTCCTCCACCATGTACAGTAGACTACAGACAATATGTTCCTCCACCATGTACAGTAGACTACAGACAATATGTTCCTCCACCATGTACAGTAGACTACAGACAATATGTTCCTCCACCATGTACAGTAGACTACAGACAATATGTTCCTCCACCATGTACAGTAGACTACAGACAATATGTTCCTCCACCATGTACAGTAGACTACAGACAATATGTTCCTCCACCATGTACAGTAGACTACAGACAATATGTTCCTCCACCATGTACAGTAGACTACAGACAATATGTTCCTCCACCATGTACAGTAGACTACAGACAATATGTTCCTCCACCATGTACAGTAGACTACAGACAATATGTTCCTCCACCATGTACAGTAGACTACAGACAATATGTTCCTCCACCATGTACAGTAGACTACAGACAATATGTTCCTCCACCATGTACAGTAGACTACAGACAATATGTTCCTCCACCATGTACAGTAGACTACAGACAATATGTTCCTCCACCATGTACAGTAGACTACAGACAATATGTTCCTCCACCATGTACAGTAGACTACAGACAATATGTTCCTCCACCATGTACAGTAGACTACAGACAATATGTTCCTCCACCATGTACAGTAGACTACAGACAATATGTTCCTCCACCATGTACAGTAGACTACAGACAATATGTTCCTCCACCATGTACAGTAGACTACAGACAATATGTTCCTCCACCATGTACAGTAGACTACAGACAATATGTTCCTCCACCATGTACAGTAGACTACAGACAATATGTTCCTCCACCATGTACAGTAGACTACAGACAATATGTTCCTCCACCATGTACAGTAGACTACAGACAATATGTTCCTCCACCATGTACAGTAGACTACAGACAATATGTTCCTCCACCATGTACAGTAGACTACAGACAATATGTTCCTCCACCATGTACAGTAGACTACAGACAATATGTTCCTCCACCATGTACAGTAGACTACAGACAATATGTTCCTCCACCATGTACAGTAGACTACAGACAATATGTTCCTCCACCATGTACAGTAGACTACAGACAATATGTTCCTCCACCATGTACAGTAGACTACAGACAATATGTTCCTCCACCATGTACAGTAGACTACAGACAATATGTTCCTCCACCATGTACAGTAGACTACAGACAATATGTTCCTCCACCATGTACAGTAGACTACAGACAATATGTTCCTCCACCATGTACAGTAGACTACAGACAATATGTTCCTCCACCATGTACAGTAGACTACAGACAATATGTTCCTCCACCATGTACAGTAGACTACAGACAATATGTTCCTCCACCATGTACAGTAGACTACAGACAATATGTTCCTCCACCATGTACAGTAGACTACAGACAATATGTTCCTCCACCATGTAAGTAGACTACAGACAATATGTTCCTCCACCATGTACAGTAGACTACAGACAATATGTTCCTCCACCATGTACAGTAGACTACAGACAATATGTTCCTCCACCATGTACAGTAGACTACAGACAATATGTTCCTCCACCATGTACAGTAGACTACAGACAATATGTTCCTCCACCATGTACAGTAGACTACAGACAATATGTTCCTCCACCATGTACAGTAGACTACAGACAATATGTTCCTCCACCATGTACAGTAGACTACAGACAATATGTTCCTCCACCATGTACAGTAGACTACAGACAATATGTTCCTCCACCATGTACAGTAGACTACAGACAATATGTTCCTCCACCATGTACAGTAGACTACAGACAATATGTTCCTCCACCATGTACAGTAGACTACAGACAATATGTTCCTCCACCATGTACAGTAGACTACAGACAATATGTTCCTCCACCATGTACAGTAGACTACAGACAATATGTTCCTCCACCATGTACAGTAGACTACAGACAATATGTTCCTCCACCATGTACAGTAGACTACAGACAATATGTTCCTCCACCATGTACAGTAGACTACAGACAATATGTTCCTCCACCATGTACAGTAGACTACAGACAATATGTTCCTCCACCATGTACAGTAGACTACAGACAATATGTTCCTCCACCATGTACAGTAGACTACAGACAATATGTTCCTCCACCATGTACAGTAGACTACAGACAATATGTTCCTCCACCATGTACAGTAGACTACAGACAATATGTTCCTCCACCATGTACAGTAGACTACAGACAATATGTTCCTCCACCATGTACAGTAGACTACAGACAATATGTTCCTCCACCATGTACAGTAGACTACAGACAATATGTTCCTCCACCATGTACAGTAGACTACAGACAATATGTTCCTCCACCATGTACAGTAGACTACAGACAATATGTTCCTCCACCATGTACAGTAGACTACAGACAATATGTTCCTCCACCATGTACAGTAGACTACAGACAATATGTTCCTCCACCATGTACAGTAGACTACAGACAATATGTTCCTCCACCATGTACAGTAGACTACAGACAATATGTTCCTCCACCATGTACAGTAGACTACAGACAATATGTTCCTCCACCATGTACAGTAGACTACAGACAATATGTTCCTCCACCATGTACAGTAGACTACAGACAATATGTTCCTCCACCATGTACAGTAGACTACAGACAATATGTTCCTCCACCATGTACAGTAGACTACAGACAATATGTTCCTCCACCATGTACAGTAGACTACAGACAATATGTTCCTCCACCATGTACAGTAGACTACAGACAATATGTTCCTCCACCATGTACAGTAGACTACAGACAATATGTTCCTCCACCATGTACAGTAGACTACAGACAATATGTTCCTCCACCATGTACAGTAGACTACAGACAATATGTTCCTCCACCATGTACAGTAGACTACAGACAATATGTTCCTCCACCATGTACAGTAGACTACAGACAATATGTTCCTCCACCATGTACAGTAGACTACAGACAATATGTTCCTCCACCATGTACAGTAGACTACAGACAATATGTTCCTCCACCATGTACAGTAGACTACAGACAATATGTTCCTCCACCATGTACAGTAGACTACAGACAATATGTTCCTCCACCATGTACAGTAGACTACAGACAATATGTTCCTCCACCATGTACAGTAGACTACAGACAATATGTTCCTCCACCATGTACAGTAGACTACAGACAATATGTTCCTCCACCATGTACAGTAGACTACAGACAATATGTTCCTCCACCATGTACAGTAGACTACAGACAATATGTTCCTCCACCATGTACAGTAGACTACAGACAATATGTTCCTCCACCATGTACAGTAGACTACAGACAATATGTTCCTCCACCATGTACAGTAGACTACAGACAATATGTTCCTCCACCATGTACAGTAGACTACAGACAATATGTTCCTCCACCATGTACAGTAGACTACAGACAATATGTTCCTCCACCATGTACAGTAGACTACAGACAATATGTTCCTCCACCATGTACAGTAGACTACAGACAATATGTTCCTCCACCATGTACAGTAGACTACAGACAATATGTTCCTCCACCATGTACAGTAGACTACAGACAATATGTTCCTCCACCATGTACAGTAGACTACAGACAATATGTTCCTCCACCATGTACAGTAGACTACAGACAATATGTTCCTCCACCATGTACAGTAGACTACAGACAATATGTTCCTCCACCATGTACAGTAGACTACAGACAATATGTTCCTCCACCATGTACAGTAGACTACAGACAATATGTTCCTCCACCATGTACAGTAGACTACAGACAATATGTTCCTCCACCATGTACAGTAGACTACAGACAATATGTTCCTCCACCATGTACAGTAGACTACAGACAATATGTTCCTCCACCATGTACAGTAGACTACAGACAATATGTTCCTCCACCATGTACAGTAGACTACAGACAATATGTTCCTCCACCATGTACAGTAGACTACAGACAATATGTTCCTCCACCATGTACAGTAGACTACAGACAATATGTTCCTCCACCATGTACAGTAGACTACAGACAATATGTTCCTCCACCATGTACAGTAGACTACAGACAATATGTTCCTCCACCATGTACAGTAGACTACAGACAATATGTTCCTCCACCATGTACAGTAGACTACAGACAATATGTTCCTCCACCATGTACAGTAGACTACAGACAATATGTTCCTCCACCATGTACAGTAGACTACAGACAATATGTTCCTCCACCATGTACAGTAGACTACAGACAATATGTTCCTCCACCATGTACAGTAGACTACAGACAATATGTTCCTCCACCATGTACAGTAGACTACAGACAATATGTTCCTCCACCATGTACAGTAGACTACAGACAATATGTTCCTCCACCATGTACAGTAGACTACAGACAATATGTTCCTCCACCATGTACAGTAGACTACAGACAATATGTTCCTCCACCATGTACAGTAGACTACAGACAATATGTTCCTCCACCATGTACAGTAGACTACAGACAATATGTTCCTCCACCATGTACAGTAGACTACAGACAATATGTTCCTCCACCATGTACAGTAGACTACAGACAATATGTTCCTCCACCATGTACAGTAGACTACAGACAATATGTTCCTCCACCATGTACAGTAGACTACAGACAATATGTTCCTCCACCATGTACAGTAGACTACAGACAATATGTTCCTCCACCATGTACAGTAGACTACAGACAATATGTTCCTCCACCATGTACAGTAGACTACAGACAATATGTTCCTCCACCATGTACAGTAGACTACAGACAATATGTTCCTCCACCATGTACAGTAGACTACAGACAATATGTTCCTCCACCATGTACAGTAGACTACAGACAATATGTTCCTCCACCATGTACAGTAGACTACAGACAATATGTTCCTCCACCATGTACAGTAGACTACAGACAATATGTTCCTCCACCATGTACAGTAGACTACAGACAATATGTTCCTCCACCATGTACAGTAGACTACAGACAATATGTTCCTCCACCATGTACAGTAGACTACAGACAATATGTTCCTCCACCATGTACAGTAGACTACAGACAATATGTTCCTCCACCATGTACAGTAGACTACAGACAATATGTTCCTCCACCATGTACAGTAGACTACAGACAATATGTTCCTCCACCATGTACAGTAGACTACAGACAATATGTTCCTCCACCATGTACAGTAGACTACAGACAATATGTTCCTCCACCATGTACAGTAGACTACAGACAATATGTTCCTCCACCATGTACAGTAGACTACAGACAATATGTTCCTCCACCATGTACAGTAGACTACAGACAATATGTTCCTCCACCATGTACAGTAGACTACAGACAATATGTTCCTCCACCATGTACAGTAGACTACAGACAATATGTTCCTCCACCATGTACAGTAGACTACAGACAATATGTTCCTCCACCATGTACAGTAGACTACAGACAATATGTTCCTCCACCATGTACAGTAGACTACAGACAATATGTTCCTCCACCATGTACAGTAGACTACAGACAATATGTTCCTCCACCATGTACAGTAGACTACAGACAATATGTTCCTCCACCATGTACAGTAGACTACAGACAATATGTTCCTCCACCATGTACAGTAGACTACAGACAATATGTTCCTCCACCATGTACAGTAGACTACAGACAATATGTTCCTCCACCATGTACAGTAGACTACAGACAATATGTTCCTCCACCATGTACAGTAGACTACAGACAATATGTTCCTCCACCATGTACAGTAGACTACAGACAATATGTTCCTCCACCATGTACAGTAGACTACAGACAATATGTTCCTCCACCATGTACAGTAGACTACAGACAATATGTTCCTCCACCATGTACAGTAGACTACAGACAATATGTTCCTCCACCATGTACAGTAGACTACAGACAATATGTTCCTCCACCATGTACAGTAGACTACAGACAATATGTTCCTCCACCATGTACAGTAGACTACAGACAATATGTTCCTCCACCATGTACAGTAGACTACAGACAATATGTTCCTCCACCATGTACAGTAGACTACAGACAATATGTTCCTCCACCATGTACAGTAGACTACAGACAATATGTTCCTCCACCATGTACAGTAGACTACAGACAATATGTTCCTCCACCATGTACAGTAGACTACAGACAATATGTTCCTCCACCATGTACAGTAGACTACAGACAATATGTTCCTCCACCATGTACAGTAGACTACAGACAATATGTTCCTCCACCATGTACAGTAGACTACAGACAATATGTTCCTCCACCATGTACAGTAGACTACAGACAATATGTTCCTCCACCATGTACAGTAGACTACAGACAATATGTTCCTCCACCATGTACAGTAGACTACAGACAATATGTTCCTCCACCATGTACAGTAGACTACAGACAATATGTTCCTCCACCATGTACAGTAGACTACAGACAATATGTTCCTCCACCATGTACAGTAGACTACAGACAATATGTTCCTCCACCATGTACAGTAGACTACAGACAATATGTTCCTCCACCATGTACAGTAGACTACAGACAATATGTTCCTCCACCATGTACAGTAGACTACAGACAATATGTTCCTCCACCATGTACAGTAGACTACAGACAATATGTTCCTCCACCATGTACAGTAGACTACAGACAATATGTTCCTCCACCATGTACAGTAGACTACAGACAATATGTTCCTCCACCATGTACAGTAGACTACAGACAATATGTTCCTCCACCATGTACAGTAGACTACAGACAATATGTTCCTCCACATGTACAGTAGACTACAGACAATATGTTCCTCCACCATGTACAGTAGACTACAGACAATATGTTCCTCCACCATGTACAGTAGACTACAGACAATATGTTCCTCCACCATGTACAGTAGACTACAGACAATATGTTCCTCCACCATGTACAGTAGACTACAGACAATATGTTCCTCCACCATGTACAGTAGACTACAGACAATATGTTCCTCCACCATGTACAGTAGACTACAGACAATATGTTCCTCCACCATGTACAGTAGACTACAGACAATATGTTCCTCCACCATGTACAGTAGACTACAGACAATATGTTCCTCCACCATGTACAGTAGACTACAGACAATATGTTCCTCCACCATGTACAGTAGACTACAGACAATATGTTCCTCCACCATGTACAGTAGACTACAGACAATATGTTCCTCCACCATGTACAGTAGACTACAGACAATATGTTCCTCCACCATGTACAGTAGACTACAGACAATATGTTCCTCCACCATGTACAGTAGACTACAGACAATATGTTCCTCCACCATGTACAGTAGACTACAGACAATATGTTCCTCCACCATGTACAGTAGACTACAGACAATATGTTCCTCCACCATGTACAGTAGACTACAGACAATATGTTCCTCCACCATGTACAGTAGACTACAGACAATATGTTCCTCCACCATGTACAGTAGACTACAGACAATATGTTCCTCCACCATGTACAGTAGACTACAGACAATATGTTCCTCCACCATGTAAGTAGACTACAGACAATATGTTCCTCCACCATGTACAGTAGACTACAGACAATATGTTCCTCCACCATGTACAGTAGACTACAGACAATATGTTCCTCCACCATGTACAGTAGACTACAGACAATATGTTCCTCCACCATGTACAGTAGACTACAGACAATATGTTCCTCCACCATGTACAGTAGACTACAGACAATATGTTCCTCCACCATGTACAGTAGACTACAGACAATATGTTCCTCCACCATGTACAGTAGACTACAGACAATATGTTCCTCCACCATGTACAGTAGACTACAGACAATATGTTCCTCCACCATGTACAGTAGACTACAGACAATATGTTCCTCCACCATGTACAGTAGACTACAGACAATATGTTCCTCCACCATGTACAGTAGACTACAGACAATATGTTCCTCCACCATGTACAGTAGACTACAGACAATATGTTCCTCCACCATGTACAGTAGACTACAGACAATATGTTCCTCCACCATGTACAGTAGACTACAGACAATATGTTCCTCCACCATGTACAGTAGACTACAGACAATATGTTCCTCCACCATGTACAGTAGACTACAGACAATATGTTCCTCCACATGTACAGTAGACTACAGACATATGTTCCTCCACCATGTACAGTAGACTACATACATATGTTCCTCCACCATGTACAGTAGACTACAGACAATATGTTCCTCCACCATGTACAGTAGACTACAGACAATATGTTCCTCCACCATGTACAGTAGACTACAGACAATATGTTCCTCCACCATGTACAGTAGACTACAGACAATATGTTCCTCCACCATGTACAGTAGACTACAGACAATATGTTCCTCCACCATGTACAGTAGACTACAGACAATATGTTCCTCCACCATGTACAGTAGACTACAGACAATATGTTCCTCCACCATGTACAGTAGACTACAGACAATATGTTCCTCCACCATGTACAGTAGACTACAGACAATATGTTCCTCCACCATGTACAGTAGACTACAGACAATATGTTCCTCCACCATGTACAGTAGACTACAGACAATATGTTCCTCCACCATGTACAGTAGACTACAGACAATATGTTCCTCCACCATGTACAGTAGACTACAGACAATATGTTCCTCCACCATGTACAGTAGACTACAGACAATATGTTCCTCCACCATGTACAGTAGACTACAGACAATATGTTCCTCCACCATGTACAGTAGACTACAGACAATATGTTCCTCCACCATGTACAGTAGACTACAGACAATATGTTCCTCCACCATGTACAGTAGACTACAGACAATATGTTCCTCCACCATGTACAGTAGACTACAGACAATATGTTCCTCCACCATGTACAGTAGACTACAGACAATATGTTCCTCCACCATGTACAGTAGACTACAGACAATATGTTCCTCCACCATGTACAGTAGACTACAGACAATATGTTCCTCCACCATGTACAGTAGACTACAGACAATATGTTCCTCCACCATGTACAGTAGACTACAGACAATATGTTCCTCCACCATGTACAGTAGACTACAGACAATATGTTCCTCCACCATGTATAGTAGACTACAGACAATATGTTCCTCCACCATGTACAGTAGACTACAGACAATATGTTCCTCCACCATGTACAGTAGACTACAGACAATATGTTCCTCCACCATGTACAGTAGACTACAGACAATATGTTCCTCCACCATGTACAGTAGACTACAGACAATATGTTCCTCCACCATGTACAGTAGACTACAGACAATATGTTCCTCCACCATGTACAGTAGACTACAGACAATATGTTCCTCCACCATGTACAGTAGACTACAGACAATATGTTCCTCCACCATGTACAGTAGACTACAGACAATATGTTCCTCCACCATGTACAGTAGACTACAGACAATATGTTCCTCCACCATGTACAGTAGACTACAGACAATATGTTCCTCCACCATGTACAGTAGACTACAGACAATATGTTCCTCCACCATGTACAGTAGACTACAGACAATATGTTCCTCCACCATGTACAGTAGACTACAGACAATATGTTCCTCCACCATGTACAGTAGACTACAGACAATATGTTCCTCCACCATGTACAGTAGACTACAGACAATATGTTCCTCCACCATGTACAGTAGACTACAGACAATATGTTCCTCCACCATGTAAGTAGACTACAGACACTAGTTCCTCCACCATGTACAGTAGACTACAGACACGACAATATGTTCCTCCTCATGTACAGTAGACCACAGACACTATGTTCCTCCCTTCATGTCCAGTAGACTACAGACACTATGTTCCTCCACCATGTACAGTAGACTACAGACACTATGTTCCTCCCCCATGTTAAAGTAGACTACAGACAATATGTTCCTCCATCATGTACAGTAGACTACAGACAATATGTTCCTCCACATGTCCAGTAGACTACAGACAGTATGTTCCTCCATCCATGTACAGTAGACTACAGACAATATGTTCCTCCGTCATGTACAGTAGACTACAGACAATATGTTCCTCCACCATGTACAGTAGGCTACAGACGTAATGTCCTCCACCAATGTACAGTAGATAAAGACAGTATGTTCCCTCCACCATGTATAGTAGACTACAGACATATGTTCCTCCACCATGTACAGTAGACTACAGACAGTATGTTCCTCCACCATGTACAGTAGACTACAGACAATATGTTCCTCCACCATGTGAAGTAGAGTACAGGCAATATGTTCCTCCACCATGTACAGTAGACTACAGACAATATGTTCCTCCGTCATGTACAGTAGACTACAGACAATATGTTCCTCCGTCATGTACAGTAGACTACAGACAATATGTTCCTCCACCATGTACAGTAGACTACAGACAATATGTTACTCCACCATGTACAGTAGACTACAGACAATATGTTCCTCCACCATGTACAGTAGACTACAGACAATATGTTCCTCCACCATGTAAAGTAGACTACAGACACTATGTTCCTCCACCATGTACAGTAGACTACAGACACTATGTTCCTCCACCATGTACAGTAGACTACAGACAATATGTTCCTCCATCATGTCCAGTAGACTACAGACAGTATGTTCCTCCACCATGTACAGTAGACTACAGACAATATGTTCCTCCGTCATGTACAGTAGACTACAGACAATATGTTCCTCCACCATGTAAAGTAGACTACAGACAATATGTTCCCCCACCATTTACAGTAGACTACAGACAATATGTTCCTCCACCATGTACAGTAGACTAGAGACAATATGTTCCTCCACCATGTATAGTAGACTACAGACAATATGTTCCTCCACCATATATAGTAGAATACAGACAATATGTTCCTCCACAATGTACAGTAGAATACAGACAATATGTTCCTCCTCCATGTACAGTAGACTACAGACAATATGTTCCTCCACCATGTACAGTAGACTACAGACAATATGTTCCTCCACCATGTACAGTAGACTACAGATAATATGTTCCTCCACCATGTAAAGTAGACTACAGGCAATATGTTCCTCCACCATGTACAGTAGACTACAGACAATATGTTCCTCTGTCATGTACAGTAGACTACAGACGATATGTTCCTCCACCATGTAATGTAGACTACAGACAAGATGTTGCTCCACCATGTAAAGTAGACTACAAACAATATGTTCCTCCATCATGTCCAGTAGACTACAGACAATATGTTCCTCCACCATGTACAGTAGACTACGGACAATATGTTCCTCCACCATGTACAGTAGACTACAGACAATATGTTCCTCCACCATGTACAGTAGACTACAGACAATATGTTCCTCTGTCATGTACAGTAGACTACAGACAGTATGTACCTCCACCATGTACAGTAGACTACAGACAATATGTACCTCCACCATGTACAGTAGACTACAGACAATATGTTCCTCCACCATGTATAGTAGACTACAGACAATATGTTCCTCCACCATGTATAGTAGACTACAGACAATTTATTCCTCCACCATATATAGTAGTAGAATACAGACAATATGTTCCTCCACCATGTACAGTAAACTACAGGCAATATGTTCCTCCACCATGTACAGTAGATTACAGACAATATGTTCCTCCACTATGTACAGTAGACTACAGACAATATGTTCCTCCACCATGTAAAGTAGACTACAGGCAATATGTTCCTCCGTCATGTACAGTAGACCACAGACAGTATGTTCCTCCATCATGTACAGTAGACTACAGACAATATGTTCCTCCACCATGTAAAGTACACTACATACAATATGTTCCTCCACCATGTGAAGTAGACTACAGACAATATGTTCCTCCATCATGTAGAGTAGACTACAGACAATATGTTCCTCCACCATGTAAAGTAGACTACAGACAATATGTTCCTCCACCATGTACAGTAGACTACAGACAATATATTCCTCCGTCATGTACAGTAGACTACAGACAGTATGTACCTCCACCATGTACAGTAGACTACAGACAATATGTTCCTCCACCATGTACAGTAGACTACAGACAATATGTTCCTCCACCATGTACAGTAGACTACAGACAATATGTTCCTCCACCATGTAAAGTAGACTACAGACAATATGTTCCTCCACCATGTATAGTAGACTACAGACAATATGTTCCTCCACCATATATAGTAGAATACAGACAATATGTTCCTCCACCATGTACAGTAGACTACAGGCAATATGTTCCTCCACCATGTACAGAAGACTACAGACAATATGTTCCTCCACCATGTAAAGTAGAGTACAGGCAATATGTTCCCCCACCATGTACAGTAGACTACAGACAATATGTT
The DNA here is from genome assembly GCF_002021735.2 of Oncorhynchus kisutch. Taxonomy (NCBI): domain Eukaryota; kingdom Metazoa; phylum Chordata; class Actinopteri; order Salmoniformes; family Salmonidae; genus Oncorhynchus; species Oncorhynchus kisutch. The sequence continues at coordinate 58,211,983 of NC_034176.2, forward strand.
CCTCCATCATGTACAGTAGACCACAGACAATATGTTCCACCATCATGTCCAGTAGACTACAGACAGTATGTTCCTCCATCATGTACAGTAGACCACAGACAATATGTTCCTCCATCATGTACAGTAGACTATAGACAATATGTTCCTCCACCATGTACAGTAGACTACAGACAATATGTTCCTCAACCATGTACAGTAAACTACAGGCAATATGTTCCTCCACCATGTACAGTAGACTACAGACAATATGTTCCTATTTATGTACAGTAGACTACAGACAATATGTTCCTCCACCATGTAAAGTAGACTACAGGCAATATATTCCTCCACCATGTACAGTAGACTACAGACAATATGTTCCTCTGTCATGTACAGTAGACTACAGACAATATGTTCCTCCACCATGTAATGTAGACTACAGACAATATGTTCCTCCACCATGTAAAGTAGACTACAGACAATATGTTCCTCCACCATGTACAGTAGACTACAGACAATATGTTCCTCCACCATGTAAAGTAGACTACAGACACTATGTTCCTCCACCATGTACAGTAGACTACAGACACTATGTTCCTCCACTATGTACAGTAGACTACAGACAATATGTTCCTCCATCATGTCCAGTAGACTACAGACAGTATGTTCCTCCACCATGTACAGTAGACTACAGACAATATGTTCCTCCGTCATGTACAGTAGACTACAGACAATATGTTCCTCCACCATGTAAAGTAGACTACAGACAATATGTTCCTCCACCATTTACAGTAGACTACAGACAATATGTTCCTCCACCATGTACAGTAGACTAGAGACAATATGTTCCTCCACCATGTATAGTAGACTACAGACAATATGTTCCTCCACCATATATAGTAGAATACAGACAATATGTTCCTCCTCCATGTACAGTAGAATACAGACAATATGTTCCTCCTCCATGTACAGTAGACTACAGACAATATGTTCCTCCACCATGTACAGTAGACTACAGACAATATGTTCCTCCACCATGTACAGTAGACTACAGATAATATGTTCCTCCACCATGTAAGTAGACTACAGGCAATATGTTCCTCCACCATGTACAGTAGACTACAGACAATATGTTCCTCCGTCATGTACAGTAGACTACAGACGATATGTTCCTCCACCATGTAATGTAGACTACAGACAAGATGTTGCTCCACCATGTAAAGTAGACTACAGACAATATGTTCCTCCACCATTTACAGTAGACTACAGGCAATATGTTCCTCTGTCATGTACAGTAGACTACAGACAATATGTTCCTCCATCATGTCCAGTAGACTACAGACAATATGTTCCTCCACCATGTACAGTAGACTACGGACAATATGTTCCTCCACCATGTACAGTAGACTACAGACAATATGTTCCTCCACCATGTACAGTAGACTACAGACAATATGTTCCTCTGTCATGTACAGTAGACTACAGACAGTATGTACCTCCACCATGTACAGTAGACTACAGACAATATGTACCTCCACCATGTACAGTAGACTACAGACAATATGTTCCTCCACCATGTATAGTAGACTACAGACAATATGTTCCTCCACCATGTATAGTAGACTACAGACAATATATTCCTCCACCATATATAGTAGAATACAGACAATATGTTCCTCCACCATGTACAGTAAACTACAGGCAATATGTTCCTCCACCATGTACAGTAGATTACAGACAATATGTTCCTACACTATGTACAGTAGACTACAGACAATATGTCCCTCCACCATGTAAAGTAGACTACAGGCAATATGTTCCTCCATCATGTACAGTAGACCACAGACAGTATGTTCCTCCATCATGTACAGTAGACTACAGACAATATGTTCCTCCACCATGTAAAGAACACTACATACAATATGTTCCTCCACCATGTACAGTAGATTACAGACAATATGTTCCTCCACTATGTACAGTAGACTACAGACAATATGTTCCTCCACCATGTAAAGTAGACTACAGGCAATATGTTCCTCCGTCATGTACAGTAGACCACAGACAGTATGTTCCTCCATCATGTACAGTAGACTACAGACAATATGTTCCTCCACCATGTAAAGTACACTACATACAATATGTTCCTCCACCATGTGAAGTAGACTACAGACAATATGTTCCTCCATCATGTAGAGTAGACTACAGACAATATGTTCCTCCACCATGTAAAGTAGACTACAGACAATATGTTCCTCCACCATGTACAGTAGACTACAGACAATATATTCCTCCGTCATGTACAGTAGACTACAGACAGTATGTACCTCCACCATGTACAGTAGACTACAGACAATATGTTCCTCCACCATGTACAGTAGACTACAGACAATATGTTCCTCCACCATGTACAGTAGACTACAGACAATATGTTCCTCCACCATGTAAAGTAGACTACAGACAATATGTTCCTCCACCATGTATAGTAGACTACAGACAATATGTTCCTCCACCATATATAGTAGAATACAGACAATATGTTCCTCCACCATGTACAGTAGACTACAGGCAATATGTTCCTCCACCATGTACAGAAGACTACAGACAATATGTTCCTCCATCATGTACAGTAGACCACAGACAATATGTTCCTCCATCATGTCCAGTAGACTACAGACAGTATGTTCCTCCATCATGTACAGTAGACCACAGACAATATGTTCCTCCATCATGTACAGTAGACTATAGACAATATGTTCCTCCACCATGTACAGTAGACTACAGACAATATGTTCCTCAACCATGTACAGTAAACTACAGGCAATATGTTCCTCCACCATGTACAGTAGACTACAGACAATATGTTCCTCCACTATGTACAGTAGACTACAGACAATATGTTCCTCCACCATGTACAGTAGACTACAGACAATATGTTCCTCTGTCATGTACAGTAGACTACAGACAATATGTTCCTCCACCATGTAATGTAGACTACAGACAATATGTTCCTCCACCATGTAAAGTAGACTACAGAGAATATGTTCCTCCACCATTTACAGTAGACTACAGACAATATGTTCCTCCACCATGTACAGTATACTAGAGACAATATGTTCCTCCACCATGTACAGTAGACTAGAGACAATATGTTCCTCCACCATGTACAGTAGACTACATACAATATGTTCCTCCACCATATACAGTAGATTATAGACAATATGTTCCTCCACCATGTACAGTAGACTACAGACAATATGTTCCTCCACCATGTATAGTAGACTACAGACAATATGTTCCTCCACCATGTATAGTAGACTACAGACAGACAATATGTTCCTCCACCATGTACAGTAGACTACAGACAATATGTTCCTCCACCATGTATAGTAGACTACAGACAATATGTTCCTCCACCATGTACAGTAGACTACAGACAATATGTTCCTCCACCATGTATAGTAGACTACAGACAATATGTTCCTCCACCATGTATAGTAGACTACAGACAATATGTTCCTCCACCATATATAGTAGAATACAGACAATATGTTCCTCCACCATGTACAGTAGACTACAGGCAATATGTTCCTCCACCATGTACAGTAGACTACAGACAATATGTTCCTCCACCATGTACAGTAGACTACAGACAATATGTTCCTCCACCATGTAAAGTAGAATACAGGCAATATGTTCCTCCACCATGTACAGTAGACTACAGACAATATGTTCCTCCGTCATGTACAGTAGACTACAGACGATATGTTCCTCCACCATGTAATGTAGACTACAGACAATATGTTGCTCCACCATGTAAAGTAGACTACAGACAATATGTTCCTCCACCATTTACAGTAGACTACAGACGATATGTTCCTCCACCATGTGAAGTAGACTACAGACAATATGTTCCTCCATCATGTAGAGTAGACTACAGTCAATATGTTCCTCCACCATGTAAAGTAGACTACAGACAATATGTTCCTCCACCATTTACAGTAGACTACAGACAATATGTTCCTCCACCATGTACAGTATACTAGAGACAATATGTTCCTCCACCATGTACAGTAGACTAGAGACAATATGTTCCTCCACCATGTACAGTAGACTACAGACAATATGTTCCTCCACCATTTACAGTAGACTACAGACAATATGTTCCTCCACCATTTACAGTAGACTACAGACAATATGTTCCTCCACCATGTATAGTAGACTACAGACAATATGTTCCTCCACCATGTATAGTAGACTACAGACAATTTATTCCTCCACCATATATAGTAGAATACAGACAATATGTTCCTCCACCATGTACAGTAAACTACAGGCAAAATATGTTCCTCCACCATGTACAGTAGATTACAGACAATTTATTCCTCCACCATATATAGTAGAATACAGACAATATGTTCCTCCACCATGTACAGTAAACTACAGGCAATATGTTCCTCCATCATGTACAGTAGACTACAGACAATATGTTCCTCCACCATGTAAAGTACACTACATACAATATGTTCCTCCACCATGTGAAGTAGACTACAGACAATATGTTCCTCCATCATGTAGAGTAGACTACAGACAATATGTTCCTCCACCATGTAAAGTAGACTACAGACAATATGTTCCTCCACCATTTACAGTAGACTACAGACAATATGTTCCTCCACCATGTACAGTATACTAGAGACAATATGTTCCTCCACCATGTACAGTAGACTAGAGACAATATGTTCCTCCACCATGTACAGTAGACTACATACAATATGTTCCTCCACCATATACAGTAGATTATAGACAATATGTTCCTCCACCATGTACAGTAGACTACAGACAATATGTTCCTCCACCATGTACAGTAGACTACAGACAGACAATATGTTCCTTTACCGTGTACAGTAGACTACAGACAATATGTTCCTACACCCTGTGAGCCATTTAAATGACGATCTTGCATTCGTTCTTCGTGCTTTTTATATGCCGGGAGCATAAATTGAACACTTCTAAACAACAAATACATTTGCAAGTTAGAGCCCATGTATAATAGTCAATATACAGCACCAACTACCTAAATATCTGAATAGATGCCTTGTCTGTTACATGGAATTGAATTTGATTATTTTGGTTGATTTTACTTAATGACTTGGAATTAACCGGTGTTTTAATGATAATTCATTACACCCTAATTAAGGGTATTTCAATGGACATTAATATTAATTGTTACCTAATTAATCATTTGATATGTGTTATTTTTTCTGTACAAAAGCCCATTTTGACATATAGCTGCATTTCAGTCTACCTTAAACCTACATCACAATTTGGTTTTGTCAAGTCGTTACTATTAACAAATCACTGGTAACAAGTCAAGGCAATGGATCTCCAATGGCTACTGTAATGTTTTGATTAAGGATGTTTCTCCTTGGCAACCTTCTGATATTATGTCAATCAAGTTCCTTCAGAGGCAGTGACAGTGAGGAGCATGTAGAGGAGAGATGAGACGAGGGCTGATGGACGTGCAGCGTGTCACGTGGTTTGACCCTCCAATGGCACCACCGTCTTCTCCAGGGTAATTAGCCATGCAGATAGAGGGCTGTTGACTCAGATCTCCCCTGATGACCAGACGTGTAACAGCCTGATTCTAATGGTCAGAGTCTGATAAACATCACTGATTGTTGTAGGCCAAGTGGTTAGACTTGTCTAGAGAGCATCACGGCAGGAGGCCTACCACTATGCATACAGTCAAAGGATTTGAGTCCCATATTATGCATATGCTCATGCAGCAGATTTGCAGATACATTCAGTATGTCCCGACAACTAAAACTCCAGACGCAAAAAGTTGTAGAATATTGTTAAATGCAAAGTTAAATCTCACTTTTAGTTTTTTTTTATGGAACAACAAAAAAAATGTATCAGAATTCGGAAGAATGTTTTAAGTCATGTCAGGAAATGGTTTTCCGGGGTGTGATGTAATATGGAGGACCCAGCAAGCCAGCCTATTCTCTATTATGTAAAATCAAACAGAAATAACCAAATTGTTTGCACTCATTACTACTCGTCTCAATTACATTTTCAGCCAACTTACAAGCAAGTACATTATGGATGTATTGTTACAAATCAACTTGCAATGTTTCTAACCTACTACTAGCCTGCTAACATTAGCCCAACCAGCCTGCTAATGTTACATTAGCATTACATGAAGTCAGCCAGTTGCTATCAACACCTAGCTTACAGCTACATTAAAGTAAACCATAGTACTGGAAATACATAATGTCAACTAACCAGTTATCAAACAATGCTAGCTATATGCAGTTATCTTAGCCAGAAAGCTAGCCATCACGCTAGTCAGCCAGCCAGCCAGCTAACATTAGCTATTTAGCCAACTTGTCGTTAGCCTAGTGAGCCTTGCCAACCACCACGGTTATGGTCGGCAAGCCAGAGCCCAACAACTGGAGACCAACTATAACACAACTAACACAACACAACTAAACATAACCTCAGATCAAAGCAAAGAGAGAGCAGAGTTAGCTACTAAAGCGAGGCGGAGGCGGGTGCTTCACCGGGCTGAGGGAGAGACAGTGAGGGAAATCCATAATAATATAGTGATTAAAAAAATAGATATATTCCAGATGTCAGTCAGCTAGCATGCTAGCACTAGGTCAAGGTGGAAAAAGTGACAAAACTTCCATAGCCTATTTCAAAGAGAACATGGTGAAAACAGACGATGTACTGCACGATTACAGCAAGCAGGTATGATAACTAGATAACACATCCACGAAGTCCATGAAGAGGATGCTAATGTTAGCCAGCTTGAGCTAGCTACTGGGCTAGCATATGAACTCGGTAGTACAGAGTAGATTCTCCATATGATATTGAGAAATAGTGCATTGTGATAGATGAGAAGATGTCCGGAAATAAGTTCATAAATATGTAATAACCCCAAAACATAACTGTGTTTGTAGTTATAGGTAAACAGATTGTGACTACAACTAATTTACTGTCTTTGACCACACTCTGTTGTTATTTTGGTGAGTAAATCTCATGCTTCCTACCCTTTAATGAACTTGTGTACAGCATATTTCCTTCTTGTACAGCATTTTTCCTTCCTTCCTCACGCCCCATTTGCCTCTTGAGTGGTGAAACATATATGTCTGGGGGTGGCAGGTAGCCTAGCGGTTAAGAGCGTTGGGCCAGTAACCCGAAGGTCACTGGTTTGAATCCCCGAGCCGACTAGGTGAACAATCTGAACAAACTAGGTGAACAACCCACTTAACCCTAATTGCTCATGTAAGTCGCTCCGGATAAGAGTATCTGCTTAATGGCTTAAATGTAAAAATATAATTGTATGTTTGCCTGCAATTGTTCCCCTTGTTGTGTGGGATTGCATCCTTGCTGAGCACTTCACATTTGTACTGAACACCTCTATCTAGGACGAACTGCTCATGTCCTGTCATTTAGATGAGTAGTGATTTCTGCAGTAAGCACTTCTCAAATGTGTATGTGGACAGGGAGAGCCTAGAAAGAAAGAAAAAATGTTCCCATTGCTAATTCTAAATGGATTGATAATAGAACCCCAACGTCTTCTTCCTTAAAATGGCCTCCATGCAAAATACAGATTTCCTCATCAAGATCAATGAAAAAAGATGTCATTATCAAACGTTCATTGCCAAACGGCCAGCGCTAAATGATAATAAAAAAGTGTGCATAATCTCTCATCACAAAGCTGAATGCTGAGGAGATGCTTTCAATTACTTCTCAGAGCTAATGTTTACCCTTTCCCATTTGCTGCATTGTAGCGGACAGGTGATTAGATGGAAGGGTTGCAAATGGTGGCAGCCTTCATAGGAATATTGAACGTCTGGGATAATGGCGTGACACACCCACACAGCACTGGGGCTCGGCTCTGATGGACACAATGTCAATCATCTCCGCCGAGACAAACACAATGATGTCACACAGCTGGTCCTGCTAGGCAACTGATGGAGATGGCAGACACCCGGCTCATTTTCCCCTCTTTCATTTGGTAGCATTATTGCAGAGGTAATGGCTATGAAACAAAATGGCCGTAATCTAATCAAACCGGGGACAAAATTACGCCTTTCATATGGGAGTGTTTATTTCTTTAATTAATCTTACTTTGTACCAAGTCTATTGGATCCTCATCTTCTAGGAATTTGTGGTTTTGTTATTTTGCTGTTATTTTCCATCATTTCCTGATCCCACTTTTTTGGGGAAAGTGTTTTTTCCTGATCCATCAATGCCATAGCATATACTCACAAAAATACACCCACTCACAACGCCCCCCCCCATTACCCTTAAAAACCCACCCATACAAATGCAGAGCTAGATGACAACTCCTCTTCTATGTCAAGTATGTGGCAGGCTCCCAGCTCTCCCTAACGGCAGGCAGTAGAGTGAAGGGTTTACAATAGGATTCAAATGAAGACTCCTCCACTCCCATGGGTGTAATCTCTCTTTGTTTATTCTGCCACAAGGTTATTTCCCTGTCTGTTTATGGGTGACATGGAGTGTGTTAGAAAGACGGAGACTCCCACAAAATGTAATGCACCTCAATCAGTGGTGTAGTGAATTCAAGGACACGAGGTTCCATGCTAAGTGTTCGAGTGACAACACACAGCTATAGCTGTATAATATACTGCGTTATAGACTATTCTCAGAATACTGTTCACTCACAGTATGGAGATAAACACTACATTGTGAAAAATGGCTGAATGAATAGGTGTGTCCGTGCGTGTAGGCTACATCATCAGGTTGTCCAGAGGTGTTTTTGTACGTGGACAACGGACAAGTCTGGAGATGAGCACACGTGATATCGGGGTATCATATAGCCCTTTGAGTGTGTTGCTAAGGTGCAATGGCCTTGATGGTGGAGAGGAATAAAGAGAGGAAAGCTCTCCCTCTCTAGGCTCTCTGGGCGGACACTTACCTAATAGAATATGATAAGATTATATTGAACAAAGTGTCAGTGTCAAACACTGTTCATTTCTCTGCCTACAGCCACTCCAGCGGTACAGATAGGCAAATGGGGACGCAGAGAAGGATGGCTGTCTGCTAGGCAGAGCTGAGATTGGTCTGGTATTCATTAAATCTCCGTACATGGTGAATATTTTCATTATTCACACAAAGGTAGGTGTCAGCTAATCACGGCAAAATCGCCCCGCGTTTAAAAAGCCAACAGACAGACTCCATCCATTACGTCAATTATGAATTAGCACCTCTCCACGATCTCTCAGCTCTGAAACGTCTAGTGCTGTCTTAATTAGGCAAACACTGGGCATCAATTCCTTCTACCAACGCTATCTCCATACACCGCCCACTGCACACACGCACACACACACACACACACACACACACACACACACACACACACACACAAACACACACACAGACACGAAGGCACGTACAAACATACACACATGTAGAGAGCTCAGATTTGAAATGGTGTGTGGGGACATTTAATGAGACACGGTTTGACACGGTTTGTCACGGTTTGACGATATGTTACCGATCTTGCAGCTCAAATCAAATCAAATCACATTTTATTTGTCACATACACATGGTTAGGGGAGGTTAATGTGAGTGTGGCGAAATGCTTGTGCTTCTAGTTGCAGTAATATCCAACAAGTAATCTAACAATTCCCCAACAACTACCTAATACACACAAATCTAACAAGTAATCTAACAATTCCCCAACAACTACCTAATTGTCACGTTCTGACCTTTATTTCCTTTGTTTTGTATTTATTTAGTATGGTCAGGGCGTGAGTTGGGTGGGCAGTCTATGTTTGTTTTTCTATGATTTGGGTATTTCTATGTTTCGGCCTAGTATGGTTCTCAATCAGAGGCAGGTGTCATTAGTTGTCTCTGATTGAGAATCATACTTAGGTAGCCTGGGTTGCACTGTTTGTTTGTGGGTGATTGTCTATGTTGTAGCTTCACGGTCGTCATTTGTTTATTGTTTTGTATACAGTGTCAGTACTTTCGGTATTAAAGATTTACCATGGACACTTACGACGCTGCCGGAGTCTGAGGCGCCAGAGCCCCTCAGCCCAGAGGCGCCAGAGCTTCCACAGACGAGGTGTGGTAGTAAGCCAGGTAGCAGACCTGAGCTCACTCCTCGTGCTTATTATAAGCAGCGCATTACTGGTCAGGCACCGTGTTATGCGGTTAAGCGCACGGTGTCGCCAGTGCGTGCCCATAGCCCGGTGCGCTATAGGGCAGCCCCCCGAAAGTGCCGTGAGAGTGTGGGCATCGAGCCAGGGCGTATGGTGCCTGCTCAGCGGGTCTGGTCGCCGGTACGCAGTTTTGGTCCAGGTTATCCTGCGCCGGCTCTGCGTGCTGTGTCTCCGGGGCGCTGGGAGGGTGCAGTGCGTCCTCTGCCTGCGCTCCGCTCATGCCGGGCGAATGTGGGAGTGGAGCCTAAGGGAGAGGTGCGTGTAGTAAGCACTAGATCTCCCGTGCTTACCCACAGCCCGGTTCAACCTGTGCCTGCACTCTGGAGGGTCCGGGCTAGAGTAGTTGTCCAGCCTGGGGAAGTGGTGCCAAGGTTGCGCACCAGAGCTCCAGTGCTCCCCCACAGCCCGGTCCTTCAGGTGCCTCCTAACACCAAGCCTCCTGAGGGTCTCCCCAGCCTGGTGGCTCCTGTGGCAGCCCCACGCACCAGGCTGTCTCTCTGTCTCCTCCCTGCAGGTGGTCCCGCCTGTCCGGCGCCGCTGTCGGAGCCTCCCGCCTGTCCGGCGCTGCTGCCGGAGCCTCCCGCCTGTCCGGCGCCGCTGCCGGAGCCTCCCGCCTGTCCGGCGCCGCTGCCGGAGCCTCCCGCCTGTCCGGCGCCGCTGCCGGAGCCTCCTGCCTGTCCGGCGCCTCCCGCCTGTCCGGCGCCGCTGCCGGAGCCTCCCGCCTGTCCGGCGCCTCCCGCCTGTCCGGCGCCGCTGCCGGAGCCTCCCGCCTGTCCGGAGCCTCCCGCCTGTCCGGCGCTGCTGCCGGAGTCTCCCGCCTGTCCGGCGCTGCTGCCGGAGTCTCCCGCCTGTCCGGCGCTGCTGCCGGAGTCTCCCGCCGTTCCGGCGCCGCTGCCGGAGCCTCCCGCCTGTCCGGAGCCTCCCGCCTGTCCGGCGCTGCTGCCGGAGTCTCCCGCCTGTCCGGCGCTGCTGCCGGAGTCTCCCGCCTGTCCGGCGCTGCTGCCGGAGCCTCCCGCCTGTCCGGCGCTGCTGCCGGAGTCTGAGGCGCCAGAGCCCCTCAGCCCAGAGGCGCCAGAGCTTCCGCCCCTCTGTCCAGAGCTTCCGCCCCTCTGTCCAGTGGGGTCATTGAGAGGGGTGGTCATGGTTAGAAAGCCACGGAGGCGGACATTAAGGCGGACAAAGACAATGGTTAAGTGGGGTCCGCGTCCCGCTCCAGAGCCGCCACCGCGGACAGACGCCCACCCAGACCCTCCCCTATAGGTCAAGGTTTTGCGGCCGGAGTCCGCACCTTTGGGGGGGGGGTACTGTCACGTTCTGACCTTTATTTCCTTTGTTTTGTATTTATTTAGTATGGTCAGGCGTGAGTTGGGTGGGCAGTCTATGTTTGTTTTTCTATGATTTGGGTATTTCTATGTTTCGGCCTAGTATGGTTCTCAATCAGAGGCAGGTGTCATTAGTTGTCTCTGATTGAGAATCATACTTAGGTAGCCTGGGTTGCACTGTTTGTTTGTGGGTGATTGTCTATGTTGTAGCTTCACGGTCGTCATTTGTTTATTGTTTTGTATACAGTGTCAGTACTTTCGGTATTAAAGATTTACCATGGACACTTACGACGCCGCATTTTGGTCCGATCCTTCTCGCCTCTCCTCTTCAGATGAAGAGGAGGACGGCCGTGACACTAATACACACAAATCTAAAGGGGTGAATGAGAATATGTACATATAAGGATATGGGTGAGTGATGGCCGAGCGGCATTTGCAAGGTGCAGATGGCATAAAATACAGTATATACATGTGATATGAGTAGTGTAAGATATTTACATTATTAAAGTGGCATTATTTAAAGTGTCTAATAATGTTACACATCTTACATTACTGAGTAATGTAAGATATGTAAACATTATTAAAGTGGCATTATTTAAAGTGGCATTGTTTAAAGTTACTAGTGATCCATTTATTAAAGTGTCCAGTGATTGGGTCTCTGAGTTAGTGATGGCTGTTTAACAGTCTGATGGCCTTGAGATCGAAGCTGTTTTTCAATCTCTCGGTTCCAGCTTTGATGCACCTGTACTGACCTCAGCTTCTGGATGATAACGGGGTGAACAGGCAGTGGCTCGGGTGGTTTTTGTCCTTGATGATCTTTTTGGCCTTCCTGTGACATCGGGTGCTGTAGGTGTCATGGAGGGCAGGTAGTTTGTCCCTAGTGATGCGTTGAGCAGACCTCATTACCCTCTAGAGAGCCTTGCGGTTGTGGGCGGAGCAGTTGCCGTACCAGGCGGTGATACAGCCCGACAGGATGCTCTCGATTGTGTATCTGTAAAAGTTTGTCAGGGTTTTTGGTGACAGGCCAAATTTCTTCAGCCTCCTGAGGTTGAAGAGGCGCTGTTGCACCTTCTTCACCACACTGTCTGTCTGGGTGGACCATTTCAGTTTGTCTGTGATGTGTACGCCCAGGATCTTAAAACTTTCCACCTTCTCCACTGCTGTCCCTTCTTGTGGATAGGAGGGTGCTCCCTCTGCTATTTCCTGAAGTCCACAATCATCTCCTTTGTTATGTTGACGTTGACTGAGAGGTTGTTTTCCTGACACCACACTCCGAGTGCCTCCACCTCCTCCCTGTAGGCTGTCTCCTTGTTGTTGGTAATCAAGCCCACTACTGTTGTGTCATCTGCAAACTTGATGATTGAGTTGGAGGCGTGCATAATAGCCATGCAGTCGTGGGTGAACAGGGAGTACAGGGCTTGAGGGCTGAGCACACACCCTTGTGGGGCCCCAGTGTTGAGGGTCCTACCTTCATAGCCGTTTAATTCCTACCTTCACCACCTATGGGCCTGTCAGAAAGTCCAGGACCCAGTTGTACAGGGTGGGGTTGAGGCCCAGGGCCTTCAGCTTGATGATGAGCTTGGAGGGAACTATGGTGTTGAATGCTGGGCTGTAGTCAATGAACAGCATTCTTACATAGGCATTATTTTTGTCCAGATGGGAAAGGGCAGTGTGTAGTGTGATTGCGATTGCGTCATCTGTGGACCTGTTGGGGCAGTACGCAAACTGAAGTGGGTCTAGGGTGGCCGGTAAGATGGAGGTGATATGATCCCTTGACTAGCCTCTCAAAGCACTTCATGATGACAGAAGTGAGTGCTACGTGAGTGCTACAAGTATTATATATCACTGGATGGCTTCTTGGAAAGCTTTCACCGTATAGTCATTTAGTTCAGTTGTCTTTGCTTTCTTGGGTACAGGAACAGTGGTAGCCATCTTGAAGCGTGTGGGGACAACAGACTGGGATAGGGAGCGTTTAAATATGTCTGTAAACACACCAGCCAGCTGGTCTGTGCATGCTCTGAGGACGCGGCTAGGGATGCCGTCCGGGCCAGCATCCCTGCGAGGGTTAACACGTTTAAATGTTTTACTCACGTCAGCCACGGAGAAGGAGAGGGTGTTTGTTAGCGATCCGCGAAGGTGGCACAGTATTATCCTCAAAGCGGGGCAAAGAATGTGTTTAGTTTGTCTGGCAGCGTGACGTCGGTATCCGTGACATGGCTGTTTTTGTTTTTGTAGTCCGTGATTTCCTGTAGACCCGGCCACATACGTCTCGTATCTGAGCCATTGAATTGCGACTTCACCTTGTCCCTGTACAGGCACTTCGCTTGTTTGATTGCCTTGCGGAGGGAATAACTACACTGTTTATATTCAGCCATATCACCAGACCTCTTCCCATGGTTAAATGCTGTGGATTGCTCTTTCAGTTTTACGTGAATGCCGCCATCCGTCCACCGTTTCTGGTTAGGGTAGGTTTAAATGGTCACAGTGGGCACGACGTCGCCAATGCACTTCATTATTAACGCACTCACCGAGTCAGCGTATAGGTCAATGTTGTCCTCTGAGGCTGATCGGAACATATTCCAGTCCGCGTGATCAAAACAATCTTGGAGCGTGGCTTCCGATTGGTCAGACCAGCGTTGAATGGTGAGCGTTGAATGGTGTGCGATGTGCTCGTTTAAGAAGCCTGACCAGAAGACCGCTCTGTCTGTCCCCATCACCATTGTTTTCGGTCAACTGCTGGGATTAGATCCATTGTCCTGGGTGGTGGTCCGAAGAGAGGATTTGGGAAAGCCGTATTCCTGGTCGTAATGTTGGTAAGTTGACGTTGCTCTTATATCCAATAGTTCTTCCCGGCTGTAGTGAATAATAATTAAGATTTCCTGGGCTAACAATGTAAGATATAACACATTAAAAAACAAATAACTGCACAGTTTCGTCGGCACCATCTCTCACCATCTTTGCCTTTTTCAAGTATAATATATCACTGGATGGCTTCTTGTAAAGCTTTCACCGTATAGAACAGTCAATGTACTAATGCAGTGTTCCATACAGCAATGCGCACTGTACCAATGACTCACTAAGTCTCACTAAGTTTTCTAGACTGGAAATGTATCTAATTGAAAGGGACAATACTGATAGGAGCTGACAAACATGCTTATTTGTTGCTGATTTCGTAACATCTGAATATTTGAATATATACTGTACATCATTAACTGGTATCCAGAAATATCCATTCATATTGACTAGTAATCACAACACATGGTTACTTCCCTGGCATTCATATCCATGTCATCAACAGAGTTGGTATTCATACTATGATATTATACGTTGGATGAACAGTGGTTGTGGATAAGACCTATGGTTCAAGTATTGGTCAAATTCGAAATATGACGAACTGACACTCAAATAAAATTCAATGTTTTTTTTCCCTGTTCACCTGTTCATTATTGCGTGTCCAATAAAGGCTGTCATGTTTGGGATACTGTCACTTTAAGATGAAGGACCCTCCCTCTCCCTCCCGCCACCACAGTTACAACCAATGAACATTGTTGAGAGTGACATGATCATGCTCACTTTCCATGGTTAATCCCCAGACTGGTTTGGCCTCTCAAGCTGCTCAATGAGTCATTGGATTGTCATCTACCTACTGCACACACGGAGAGGAGAGCAAGAGAAAGAGAAGCTTAGAAAAGCAAAAGAAGACGAGGGAGAGAAAGAGAAAGGGGAGAAAGAGAAAGCTGAGAGCAAGGAGGAGGAAATGATTGACAGGGAGGAAGGGGGAGGAGAGTGTCAGTGGGTGAGGGAAAAGGAGGAGGAACGAGAGGGAGGGAGGGGGAGAAAGAGAGAGAGAGAGAGAGAAAGAGAGTGAAAGAGAGTGAAAGAAGAAATGGAGCCTGGAGCGTTGTCTGCTGAGGATGACAGGCAGTCACAGAGCTGAGCCCCCGCGCAGAAATAAGTGAGTTAGAGCAGAGCTGCTGGCTCTGTAATAAAGCGTTTAATGGACAGACAGCCTCTCCTTACCTTCCTCGGGGTAACACTAAATCCCTCTTTATTGTAGTTTGCACAGATGTTAGTGAGTTATCCATTTCTCTAATCACACTGGATGCTGGCACATCTGTCTTGAGTTGAAAAACAACCCTTTCTCCCTCCCTCTCTCACTATTCACAAACATGGTGTCTTCCTCCCTTCTCTTCCTCATTGGGAGAAGGCAGTGAGTCATCCGAGGGTCACTCTCACCAATACAAATTGAATTCAAAACAATATTGTGGGCTGATTGAGGCTTCATGAAATCTTTGTCCCCTCCGGTCAAGTTTGCTTGATGGCAGGGATAGCTTTCGCTGGGTCTGGATGTGATATTGCCGAGCAGTATGACATAAAGACACACATTGTCCTCAGGCCTTCATCAAAGTAACACAATTCACTCCTGTAGAGCACAGACTTCGATGTTAGATTGTCATTTGAACCCGCAGAATTTCATAAACCCTGGCCATAGCCTAGACAAGCAAACACAATTAACTAATTGATACACAACAAAGCCAGGTTGTAAAGTAAATATGAATGACGGAGTTCCATATAGACCTCAAATAATGCACTGTGTCTGGAGGTAAGCTAAATTAATCAAATCATCAACCTGAGAGATAAGAATGGGGGAACACCGAACATCATTTCTAAAAAGGACAACAGTAGGTTACCTCTGTCTTCTAAGAAACAGTTGAGAACTTCTGCTCATTTATAATAGTGTCTTTTAAATGTCTGAAGGGCTGTAGATGTTTTTATTGTTTATTCTTCCTTGTCCATTTAGTTTTTGTCTGCTTTTAGAGCCATCTCTTGATTAGGCTGACGAGACAGGGTGTCACTGACGTTAAACATGTGATCGGGACTAACAGGGGGAGAGAGGGAAGAGAAATAGGGAGACCGATCTGGTATTCGGCGAAACGCAGACGCGCTGAATCTGGAACCGTGACAAAAAATGTGTCCAGCCTAATGATGTCAACTAGTGTTCTCACCGCCCCTCTGCCAAGTGTGGACAACTAGGCGATTCTGCAGTCCTGTGATTCTCCCCGTCCAATCTGCTTCCACAGTGGCTCCACCTCTGCAGAAACAGTGAAGACAGAAACAGACACACAGACACACTATTGTTTACTGTTAACCTTCTCTTGGTGTTTATGTGCCTTTCAAAAAGAACATCCCGAATGTTTTTGCCCATCCCTTCTGTCCCAAAAAAATAAACATAGAGTACATGAAGAACGATTTCCATAAAAGAAAACTAGGCGCTAAGGACTGGAAGTTGTAGAGGAGCGTCTGAAAGGTCATAGAAAGTTCAGCGTGAGGGATGAGTGATGGCCGTGGCAAGGGGGCTCTGTTGCCGGGCCTTGTTCTTTTCTGCGCGGCCTGTCGGCCCTCACAGCGGTAGCCTGAGTCTTGATGGATTGGCAGCCAGTGAAAGGAAATGTCTCCCCCCTGTTCCGTCGCTGGGGCTTCAGCTAGAGATGCTAGGCCCTCTCCCTCCCTCTCCACAACCTCCACCCCCCCTCTGGGCAGGAGCAGGGGAGGCAAGGGGAAAACAGAGGGTAAAGGTTTAAGAGCAGGACATCCCATGACCAGGTCAACGATGGAGGACGCCCAGGGCAGTTTGTTCGGGGGCTCAGGGCTTGTTGTACCTGGCTGGACACAAAAGAGCCCTGAGCAGCAGGGGTGGGCTACTAAAATAAACATCAAAGGAGCAAGAGGGATGCACCTCGGCCCTTTTGTTGCCTGGAAATGTAGGGCTCCCCGGGGGGGGGGCGTCCGTGGTAAATGAGATGGTATGTCTCAGGCGCGCTTCCTGCTGAAACATTTTTGATAAATAAATCACAGGGCTCGACGCGTTAACCGCTTAGCGACCGGTGGTCTACTGAGATAATCAAAACAGTGCGTAGCGTCTTTTTCTTCTTTCCAGGGGTAGATCCAGGAAGAGCAGGGTAGTCATGTGACCCACTGTTTTGAGGAACTGTTCTCCTAGATAATCTAGTTCATATAACAACAAATCCCTAGATATCAAATAAAACAGAGAATATGACAATCATAGATCCACATTAATAAAAGACAGTAAAACCCAAACAGAAGGTTCTGAGATCGTGATGTAGACTGAACCTGTAATTCAAGCAGCTTTGATGTGCAACAATGGAACTGGCTTTCAACTGAATCCAATAGAAACAGCATATTATGTTTATTTGTCGACACTCTAACCTCTGGCTTAGTCTTTCCTCTCACTGAGGAGCATCATTCGGGGCCCTACACGTCTCCTGTGGTGTCTCTCCTCCTTGTGATGTTCAGAAAATGATTACGGTGTGGTAGTTGGTTTGTGTTTCTGTTTGTGCAGGTCCCTGAAGACCTGTGTAATTGCCAGACATGATTGGGTAAGATACAAGTGAACTGCGTATTGAGGATGTGGTGTAGTGATATCGAGACGAGTGCTGCTATGAATGAAATCAGTGCTGATGTGTGACTTTCATGTCTGTCCTTTGTTCCGGTAAATGTTGACCTATCAAATGTCACATCCGGTTGGTGTATGATAGCAACAGATCTGATCAGTAGCAGTGTGAGCCGATGCATACAACAAACAGCAACAACCAAGTCTGTATATCCCCATAAGTAACTGCTTTTCAGTCGTCATTAGCTCTGTCTGCATTATTCATGTGTTGTGTGCTTGGAATCAGACCAGCACAGGCACAGGAAGAGTGTGGTGATGGAAGGTGTGTCTGATATTAAGTGTATGTCTGTGGTCACATGGTCTTAGTGTGTGTGTGTGTGCACCTAATCTCTTTGTGTGTTTGTGAATACGTGTGTGTGTGAGCTTGTGTGTGTGCATGTGTCTGGGTGTGCATGGATGAGGGGACAGGGATGGGGAGGGAGGGAGGGATAGGGGGGAGAGTGAGGGAGATGATTATGCCCATCTGTGGCGGATGCCAGGTGTGCATCCCCCCCCCCTCTCCGTCTCTCCCTCCATCCCTGCACGATTGTGATGCCCCCCCCCCCCCCATCACACTCCATCAGCGCACTCCAGCTGGCAGGAAACACAGCAGCCACCGTTCTAACTGGTACCAAGGGGCACTGGAGCATCTCCTCACAGCATACCCCAGCTTAACTGTTCCAGCATCTCCTCGCAGCGTACGGCCACTGAAATGCTAGTATTTCATTTTATACAGTCAAGACACTCCCAAGCGCCATAGTGTTCAACACATCCAAGAGCCATATTGAGGTGAGCAGGCTTCCCATGGCCACCATGTAGCCTCACAGCTGGTCTGCTGGTAGTGCACTGAGTGGGTACAGGACCAAAGTGACCTATTTTCACATTCAGTAAGGGAAGCGCCGGCTATCATCCCAGGTACTTAACCTAAATTGCCCCAGTATAATAGCCAAGTCTATAATTGAAAAATATAAACTACGGTAAGCCGCCACAGATAAGAGAACCAGCTAACCAAATAAAAAATGATTTGTTCAGGTTTTACTCTGAATCATTATATGTAGATTCCCCTTTACCAAGAGCGACTCACTGGGCTCCCTGCTGGTGGATGTGGTGCTTGGAGTGACCCTGTAGTATTTCTGAGGAGAGAGGAAGTTCAAGGCTGACCTGGCGGCAGTTAATGCACCTTGCCCTGGAAACGTACAATGGACGTCCCCAAGTGTATTGTTCTATTTGCCCATTCCTGGCCAAACCTTTGTTCTTGGACACCATGATACAAGACTGGTCCGGGACCACAGGGAAAGGAAATGAGCTTTAGAGGTCACCCCACGGTCCCAGACACTTTTTCATGGCGTCACTTGTGTTTGGTGATGCCCCCACGTGGCTTAGCTACAACATGGCACAAATAAAGACCTACAATCACACAAACACATACATCATGCAGCCGCCCCACAACGAGAGGACGTGGCTTTAAAAACAAGCAGCGACGGACTGATTGATCCCACAGTGAAAATGGGCAATATTCCCTCCGCATCGATATCAATAAAAGCCCTCAGGCTTGAGGCTTCGCAGGCCTCTTTTTGTTTCTCTTCCGAAGAGAGAAGAAAAAAAATCTATAGACAATTGATGATGTCTGGAAGAAGGGCTCTATTGGAGTATATCAAACCAGGCTATCGGTGGGGGAAAGTTTGCCCTGTAAATTAGACTGTTTGCTCCAAGTTCAGTGATAAAGAGAACAGCATAAAAAGGGCTTTTTTTAACGACGGTCAGGGAGGAGCTAGGGACAGTCCAGAGAACACCCTTTGTTTTGG
>NC_034176.2:58236738-58354238 GCF_002021735.2 Oncorhynchus kisutch
GTGTGTGTGTGTGTGTGTGTGTGTGTGTGTGTGTGTGTGTGTGTGCGTGCGTGCGTGCGTGCGTGCGTGCGTGCGTGCGTGCGTGCGTGCGTGCGTGCGTGCGTGTGTGTGTGTGTGTGTGCGTGCGTGCGTGCGTGTGTGTGTGTGTGTGCGTGCGTGTGTGTGTGTGTGTACGTGTCTGCTGCAGCTAAGAGATCAAACTTCTCCTCGTCATTGATCACAATTTTTCTGCGTAATAGGAGGCATGCTTGATGCCCAAATCTGAGAGTAGACTGCCTCTCCCTCCCTGTGTGCGTAATGAAACATTTGGCCCTAAACCGCCCCTCATTGTCGCCTCTGCTCCATTTTTCCTTCCTCGTCTTTCTTTCTCTCCCTGTCTCTTTTCTCTTGTTCTCCATAAAGATCCTGCTCTCAGCTGTCAAATAAAACTCCCCAAACCCGGCAGCCATCATTTAGATAATCATTTGCTGCTTTTCCATTTGACTCATATTTGATAATTTTTCATATGCAGCGAGGTGGAAAGGATCAAATTAAATATCATTGTCTGCTTTTCTGAAATAAAACATGTTGCCATATTCCCTGAATCAGCACAATGTAAACAAATAATACTACTCTACTACTACAACTACTACTACTACTACAACTACAACTTCTACTACTACTAATTGACCCTTGATGGTAAATTAGTAGAAATCCTGATGTTCCTGATTGTCCCATAGACCGACCTCTATAAGCAGATGTACTGTATTACATGTTTGTTCATAAAGGCTTCTAGGGGTCATCTTTAGTGTTTAGTATTGTAAGATGACCCCACCCAGTTTTCTCTGACCCAGACCTGCACCCACTTAGGAAGTCGAAGTGTAAATCAGCTGCCATTGTCATCCACTCTGTGGCTCTACCTCCTGACACTAACCTCATGCACACTAGAAACAGGCATGAACTCACACTGACCCGTTACAGTATAAAGGGAGACCCGTATGTGCAGATATCTCCAGGCTATGGCAGGTACATTGTTGAGGGACTGATAGGAGGTCAGACAGTCAAGTAGAGTAATCACACAGAACACCAGGGGCAGTGTTGACAATCGTGATAACCAAAACATTGCAACCCTTTCTCACAACAAGGCAGAACAATGCTCAATCGGCATCGGGGATGTGCAGACATGCTGTCTTCTATATAGCCAACTGTATGCTTATTATGTGTGCATTCGTGCTGAGTGTGTGTGTGTGTGTGTGTGTGTGGGTGGGTGGGTGGGAGGGAGGATGTAATAGTACAAGCCCACATGGGTGGCCGAACGATGAGAAACAGTCTGTATCTTTCATTGACAGAGATTCAGGGGACTGTATCAGTAAACAGAATAGGCCTGCAGTATCCATAAAGTATGTACCAGTCCTGCTCTACAGAGATATATGTTCATACGGAGGATAAGCAGTTTGAATCGAGAGCCTCACACAGCAGAGCAGGAACAGGGGAAGGCTAGGAAGGGGGATTGTGTATTTTCCCCCCCTGCTGAGTAGCGGATGGGGGGGGGTTATGTGTAATCCAGTCCCTGGCTTCACGGACCAGCTTGGACATCTCACCTATAATACCATCTTGTTCCCCATCCAAAAACTCCCGCTGGAGGTGTGAGAGACCCAACAGCAGTGTCTGCAGTGGCTCAGTCGGTGAAAATAATCCCCCCCCCCCCAGTTAGTTGTTCTGTTAATTTAAAAGGTCGGATCTGCCGTTTGTACATTGAGATCCTGCCACTCTATTTATCTGCTTGGGACACAAAACTGAGACCGTTCCATCAGTGTTTAGATAGACATCGCCATGCTCTCAGGAGTGATTTCACAAAAGGGGTGATATCACAAAATAGGAGCAGCTGAAGGATCTGACATTCAAACATTTCTTGTCCTTTCTTCCTTTATCTTAGCTTCAGTGTCTGCACCACTACACAACTGGGTCTAATTAAACCGCTTAATCAGTTAACGACTTTAGCGAACACAGTTAAAGGGGAATAAAACAGGTAGGAGTAATAGCAGAAGGAGAGTTGGAAATGCTGAGGAGACTGTTTGGAGCCTCTCCTGTGTAAAATAAAAGCAGGAAGAGACCATTAAAAGTGAACAGAGGGTAGTGATCTGCTTGTTGCCATTCTGTTGCTGAGGAGTTAGCCAATCGTGTTTCTCATTTAGATTGAAAATGGAACATCTTCACAAAGTGGCAAATTAAAGTCTCTCTGTTGACAAACAGAAAACAGAAAACAAGTAGTACAATGCCTTTGGAAAGTTTTCAGACCCCTTCCCTTTTCCACATTTTGTTACCTTACAGCCTTATTCTAAAATGGATTAAATAAAATCAATCTACACACAACACCCCATAATGACAAAGTGAAAACAGGTTTTTAGAATATTTTGCTACTTTATACAAAATAAAAAACTGAAATACCTTATTTACATAAGTATTCAGACCCTTTGCTATGAGACTCTAAATTGAGCTCAGGTGTGTCCTGTTTCCTCCGATGAACATCCTTGAGATGTTTCTACAACTTGATTGGATTCCACAGGTGGTAAATTCAATTGATTGGACATGATTTGGAAAGGGACACACCTGTCTATGTAAGGTCCCACAGTTGACAGTGCATGTCAGAGCAAAAACCAAGCCATGTGATCGAAGGAATTGTCTGTAGACAGGATTGTGTCAGGATTGTGTCCAGGCACACATCTGGGGAAGGGTACAGTGGCCACCATCATTCTTAAATAGAATAAGTTTGGAACCACCAAGACCCTTCCTAGAGCTGGCCGTCCAGCCAAACTGAACAATCGGTGGAGAAGGGCCTTGGTCAAGAAGGTGACCAAGAACTCGGTGGTCACTCTGACAGAGCTCCAGAGTTCCTCTGTGGAGATGGGAGAACCTTCCAGAAGGACATGCAGCACTCCACCAATCAGGCCTTTATGGTAAAGTGGCCAGACGGAAGCCACTCCTCAGGAAAACGCACATGACAGGATGCTTGAAGTTTCCCAAATGTCACCTAAAGGACTCTCAGACCATGAGAAACAAGATTCAATCTGATGAAACCAAGATTGAACTCTTTGGCCTCAATGCCAAGTGTCACGCCTGGAGGAAACCTGGCAACATCCCTACGGTGAAGCATGGTGGTGGCAGCATGTTTCAGCAGCAGGAACTGGGTGACTAGCCAGGATCGAGGGAAAAAAGAGCAAAGTACAGAGAGATCCTTGATGAAAACCTGCTCCAGAGTGCTCAGGACCTCATACCGGGGTAAAGGTTCACCTTCCAACAGGACACGTCTCTGGATGTCCTCGAGTGGCCCAGGCAGAGCCCAGACTTATCTGGCTTAAGCTACTCATACCTACAACGAACCAGAACATCTCTGCAGAGACCTGAAAATAGCTGTGCAGCGATGCTCCCCATCCAACCTGACAGAGTTTGAGAGGATCGGCAGAGAAGAATGGGAGAAACTCACCAAATACAGGTGTGCCAAAAACACTTCAACAAAGTATACTTTTTGTTTAACTAGGCAAGTCAGTTAAGAACAAATTCTTATTTACAATGACGGCCTACACCAGCCAAACCTGAACAACGCTGGGCTAATTGTGCACCACCCTATGGGACTCACAATCACAGCTGGTTCTGACACAGCCTAGATTTTAACCAGGGTGTTAGACCACTGCGCCACTTGGGATCCCCCGAATGCACTGTATATTGGAGTGACTGGTGCAATAATGTCACTCAGTAGTTTCTGTCTCGAGAATAGATTTTGAGACACTCTTTAGACACTTGAACAAGGAAGGCAACTTTTTACTGTCTATCACCCTAAGTGACATCAAATCGCGCTAGAATTGATGCAAAATCTCAGTCTCTGAAACATAGGAGCAACAATCCTGACGAAACAAGCATAACACGTGATGGCAGGGGACAGACTTGAGAAAGTCCTTCCTTCAAATGTCAAGGCAATACACTGAAATGGTTAACAGTCTTCAGATGAGTTGTTTTGACTGTGAAAAAAAAAGCTGTGTATTTTTCTCGTTGTAGGTATGAGTAGCTTAAGCCAGAGGCTTTGTGAGACATAAAAACAGGCCAGCGTTACAGCACCAGCAGGGTAATCTCCTCGTATCTGCCGAGGACGATTCAGCTCCACGCCGTGGGGTGCCTCTCTGCTCCCTGTCTTTGGATGCATCCCAAAATGAATCAGGCTCATCTGCTGGACATCGTATGGGAGACAGAGGGGAGGGCCGGAACACTCACAGAGGGCGGGAGGGAAAGAGAGAAAGAAAGAGGGAGAAAGAGAGAGAGAGAAACAAGAGGGAGATGAGGGATGTCGAGCGATACAGAGGGGAGGAGTGGGAGCAAATGTGAAAGCGATATGGAGACAGAGAGGGAGGGCCCAAAGTAGTCATCATTTGGTGGCTTCCAAGAGGGAGGAGAGTGTGGCTGCCACAGGGATTTGTTGTGTGTAAGACACGCTGACATCACATGGTTGTCTTTAAAAGAGACACACACACACACAAGTGTGTACGCAGACCCAAACACACAAACATGAACAGCACAATCGCAGTCTCAGTCCCTTGGAGAGACAGTTAAAAAAGCTTTAGAGTCCCGAGCCAAAGTCCATCAGCCAAACATCAGCAGCTCTATCCTTCAGGGGCCTGCATTGTGAGCTGTGCTTGATTGTTAGCAGTTGTGTTGTGCTTGTTCTATTGATGCAGTGTGAGTTTATCTGTTCAACACTGGGGGTAACAAACAGAGGACGTGTTTTTGATAATTGAATACGAACCAGAGGGGGTTTAGTTGTCAAACTAACTAAGTGCCATGTTTCGCTGTTGAAACAGTCTATTTTGTGTTATACGCAGTCTTCGATGACTTCGCATAAGACACAGTCTAATCAAAATAGGCTGGATCTTCAACATTAACATCGATGGACAGCAATAAGCGTGTAATGGTGGGTATTTGCTTTTATGTGTGCGTGTCCACTGTGTGCTGTTATATCTGCCATTGTATGCTGTGTGTGTGTGTGTGTGTTGCGAATGCTGA
The DNA here is from genome assembly GCF_002021735.2 of Oncorhynchus kisutch. Lineage (NCBI taxonomy): Eukaryota > Metazoa > Chordata > Actinopteri > Salmoniformes > Salmonidae > Oncorhynchus > Oncorhynchus kisutch. The sequence goes on from NC_034176.2 coordinate 58,241,770, forward strand.
GGGGGACTGAGTGTTTTCTGACACCTGTCTGGATCAGGCTGTCTCGCTGGGGCATGAAGGTGTCATCAGCCCAGGCCTCAGCACCACAGCCCGTCAGCAGGCTGGACCTGTACAGCGTGATGAGCTGACAGCTGGCTCAGGGCTGCCCAAAGAGAGAGAGAAACACCTGAACAGCACAGCCCTGCGCCACATAACACCCACCCTCACGGATATCACGGCGGGTGCAAACTTCATATTCACTCAAGCAACTTTAATAGACTTGCACAGCGATGTCTACTGCTCTACTCTATGATAGACGTGACTGAGGGGAAGAGTACAACAGAAATGGTCACAGGTCCAAGATGAACAACCCAGATGTGACAGTAATAGCCTTGGACATCTCCATCCATTCCGGTTTTGATTAACATGTCTTTTTTTTTTGTAGGATTATATACAAATGATTATGCAAACAGTTGGTGTTGTAAATAGAGCATAAGCTTGTGTTAGGAGGAATCCCACCACTGCCACCATTAGCGCTCACTTCCTTCTGCTGTATCATGTTCATCTTCTGGGTGGCAATAAATATTAGAATAAACTGTGGAGCTTGGCTGGCTAGGGCTTCTGTTTGCTGTCTGCTCTGGTTGCCACGGCAGCTGAGTGACAGACCAGCCGAGGGGGGTTGGATGGGAGGGGTGACAGGGGGTGAAAAAAACGAGGGCCTCTTTTCTTTTTTTTCCTCCATCATTCATTTTCTTCCTTTTTTTTCATCGCCTAAATTTAGCCGGGGGGGGGGGGGGGGAAGGATGAACATCACAGAGCAGCAAGCCCCATTGCGATTGTTGTTGCACGTCAATAAATCCGATTTTTAATTATCGGACACATGACAAGAAGCCGTGACAGCATCCCCCATCCCTTTCCTTAGCAGCCCTCAGTTCACTGGAGAGCATTCTGTCAGCTCAACTCTGAAACAGAACAGCGCTCTGAGACTAGAACCAATGCCGTGCTAATAACAACAGCCCTGTAAAAATATATATACACATCAAAATGTAACTGCTGCTGGTGTGTCAGCTGCATGAGCACATAACAGACATGGGGAGTGAACAAGCTTTTACTAATTCTGCTCACAAGAACACAGACAAGCTTCAGTGTTTGTTTGACTGTTGCAAAGCTGGTTGGGTGCACAACCAATGTAAGATGTTAGACAGAATGGGTGGAGCCAGGGAGGGAGCTTGTCTATCCCACTCTCCCATACGAACAGAACAGGTTTGGGTTTAGAGACCTCACATCCAAGTCAAAAGCAGGGAGGTAGAACTTCAATTGATGTAAGATGCATGTATGCACATTTTATGTTAGCCATAAAAGAATAATAACTTATTTCAAAGCAGTTGAGTCTGATGTATTATGGAAAAAGTAACCGTCAAAACGATGGTAAGCATTTGTGCATTGAACTGAGTCCAGGAATCTGTCAAGGTACCCATATATTAGTGTTTTTTGGTCCGTTTTAAAAGCCCTCCCCTTTAAATCCCCTTTCATCTAGGCTCTAAACATCCACATGTATGTCTTGTTTCTCTAATGAAGGGTAAATGTAAGGCCATGTCTTTCTTTTTGGACGTGGGTAATGTCACCCAAGGGAGATTCCTTCACCAGCTTACCACGAAAGTCGAACACAGACGGCGCTGTGTGAAGGTGAAGTTAGACTATGCCACTTTGTTGTCTTCCTCTGTCGCTAGTAAAAGTAATAGACTTTCTCCCTTTGATAAGAAGTAGCGTAGGAAACAATAACGCTGACGTCAGCAAGCAGCTCAATCATCCTTATAAATAAGCCAATATTTAGAAAATAATGGGACAGCACCAAGGTTTGATTGAAAATTATAATTTTATTTAGACAGACAATTTCCTAACAAGATAATTTCATATAATTGACAGTTGACAGTAATTAATAGTCCTTACATTACAGTTGCATCACATTTCACAAACTGAACTAGGGACCCAGAACATCATTTGCAGTTGCTTAGCAAAGCCATGTAGCCTGAGGTATGGTGATAACAATTAATACCTTAGTTGTTAAGCAGATATCAAGTTTTCCTTTTACGAATGTCAAAATGTTTGAACTAGGATTTATGATTCCTGTCTGTTTCTGACTGTAGAAATGAAACACTTAGTCCGCTAATGGGAAAGAATATCTATTTTATCTTCCACAGTGCTTAGATAAACACGAGAGAAACATCTTCTTTTTTTCTTCCTCAGACTCCTAACGGCACAATGTTCTTGCACTCGATCACCCTGTGAAGATTTACCAGTGCCCACCGATGACATGTTTCTGTGCCTGTTCTCTTTCTCTCCCTCCCCTACTTCGCCTCCCATCCCGTCCCACCACACGGTGAACTCCCCCTCCATGTTTTTCCCCTCTCACCTACAGGAAGAGAGATCTACAGGCCAGGTGATTTACGAGTGCTTAGCTCACTATTTCTTTCCTGTACAGGCGGGAGGCATGCATGTTTTGTCGACAGTGGCTGCCGTTCGTTGCAGACCCTGATGTGTGGTAGTACATGTACAAGGTGGCTCTGTTTCCCTCAGTCGAATTTATGGACAAACAGCCGTCCTGAGCCCATATCTCAGCGGTGAGTCCAAGCTAGCAGCCCCCCCCCCCCTCCAATGTAACATCAGGCCCAGGGAATGTATACTGTAACTGAGGACAATGAGAATAGTACTGAGCTGTGGATCTGGCCTGAGATCAATGAAACTATCATCAAGTATTACAACAACAATGACCCTATTTGAAGTGGACGTATGTAACTTGACTTATTGAACATGGCAATATCAAAGGTGTTTATATAATTTGTATGAAAATATGGCATCATTACTGGGCTAGAATACTATTATGATAAGGCACTGCGTTGTTTTGTACAACCGCATCCCTGTAGAGGGAGACACATTTGAATTTGATAATTAATTAAGAACACAAATTCAGCTGAGGTCTTCACCCATGTGATTTCAAAGGCTCAATAGCTTTGGCGTTCTCAATGTGTGTTCAAAAGAGACTCATGCTTATCAAGGGTGTAACACGTGAGTGTTTTCGATCAACACTCAGGTAGACAAAACACATTTTTTTGGGGCTCGATTTGGAAGACATCCAGCTCTTGCAGATGAGTGGGAGAGAAACGAAGAATAAGAGAGAACAAAATAAGACAAGTTGTATGTCTCAATTCTTTTTAAGAACAATTGTTGAAATGTACCAGAGAAATGTGCCAAGATCCAGCCAGAGAGGTATTACTTTGAATCGGGGTTTCTATTCGTTCCGCCTGCCATTCGTAAATGTGAAGGGACACGTGAGAAAGAGCTAATTTTGCACAATTGACTGGCTAACCTTTTTGGAACAGTGGAATTATGGCCTGATTAATCAGCCATGATTAGCATTTACTGAGGCCTGTGGAAGTGGGCTCCTAGTGGCGCTTTATTTATTTATATATTGGAGTTTTCTTTTCCTGGTTTGTAATACATTAAACTGCCAGTCTTGTCATGCTGACGGGGTCACCACCGCTATTCATTAACGACTTGGGAATACGAGTAGAAGACATTGATGTCTGCCCCACTCTCTCTCTCTCTCTCTCTCTCTCTCACTCTCTCTCTCTCTCGCTCTCTCGCTCTCTCTCTCTCTCTCTCTCTCTCTCTGTGTATCTGTCTCTCTCTCTCTCTCTCTCTCTCTCTCTCTCTCTCTCTGTGTGTGTGTCTGTCTCTTTGTGTGTCTGTCTCTGCAAGATTCCACTGTTCTCTTGCCCTGTAATTGTGGAGGGTGGCCCATGGTGGCAGTGCTGGGCTCTAACCCAGGAGTTTAGCAGTGGTGGAAATATGAACATCCGGAGAGAATGTGGCAGATGGCTGACAGGGCATTTTTACCCATAACGCCCCAGTAAAACTTTAACTCCCAAGATTTAGTGCTAGCGCTCTGCACTTAGCAAGCTGCAGCCGCGGGCATATTTTTTCAAAAGTCCCAAACTGATGGCTCTGCAAGCTGCACATGAACATGCTTTATTGATTGCGTTGTTAAAAGATTCAAAGGGTCAGTATCATTTAGCAAAAGACAGTTTTAGAGGACAAATAAAAGCTAAAAATTGCACAAACGTTGGTGAGGGCATCATTGGTTTTTTAAGGGAAAACAGACTAAAATTATTAATTGTGTCATAATATTGACTGATGAGGATTTTGAACAATAATTTAGAAATGGCAAGGTTTCTATGCAACTACAACAATTATGGCGTCTAATTCACTCAGGAAATGTCTCTCAGAGGACCAGGCCAAGGTAATATTTCTCTCTGAGGCTATGCAAATTAGTAACAGTCCATTTTTCATTGTTAATGACCAAGCAATAGTAGTGTCTACTACAAGTTGTGGTACTAGGTTTGGTAAGAATGTGTTATTAGGCTATGTCAAGAACTGATGTCTTCAATAATTATCTACATGGGAAAGTTCAAATTAACTACTTTACAAGGGCATGCAAATAGTCGCTATCACCGACCACGACTAACCGCAGACCTATCATCTAAATACCAAGTTTATTAAAAACCTTTGATTTGAATTCATTATTTGTATCCAGATATGTGATAGGATCTCCTAGATAGGCTGTGTGGTGCTTATTGGGCCCATGATGACTGTAGTGGTGGAGTCGTCACATTGTGCTGGACCGTAGGACAGTGAACAGAGCCAGGGACTCACCAGGAGAGTCATCTCCATCTCAGCAGCAGACGCCAGCCTGGTCCGAGGGGCCACATGGAGGAAGGGAACGAGGTGGCATTACGAGGCTCAGGTGACAGAGGCACACATCTGCACCCGGCAGCTAGCGCCTGCAGAGTTTGGGTTGGGCGGGCGTTGGGGTGAGGGGATGGAGGCGGTGGGGTAGGTTCTGTTGTTTATGTCACACAGCTGCCAGTGTCTCTACTAGGGGACCAGTAAAAACGGGAAGAGGAGACACAGTCGTAACTTGTGAGAAGGAAATAGAAAACTCCCTGACTCCCTCTCTGTCTCATTCTCTTCAGTTCTCTCTCTTCCTCTATCTGTGTGGTACTCCATCTGTCTGTAGCTCTGCTCTGTTGGAGGTCTACCTTCTCTCTCTTCACTCATCTGTACGAGACTTTTCACCTGGACCATTGTTTGACTTTCCACGTAGTGGCTGTTTTTGATCAACTCAGTTAGAAATGGCGTACTACAAGCATGCTAAATGACCTCGCAGATACCCAGTCCGACATCTACCTTTACCACGTAAAATGATTTAATGGAAACTTAATTACAGAAATGTGATCATATCATAAATCAACTTCTCCCATAGTGAATTTAAACTCTCAGTGAATCAGCCCCCCCCCCCCCCCCACACACACACACATTGTTTATTCCTCATTCAACAATGAAAAGGTAAGACAAAGTGAACTCTGTTTCCAATCGCCAAATTATGAGGAGAAAAAAAGCTGATAAATAGCTGTAACGCGGGAAAGAGCACGCCAAGAGTGTCTTCACGCTATGAAGTCCCCATTCTTCCCACACAACTCCCTCTATTCTTAGCATTATCTGTGCAAGCCATTACCCTGGCACTTACCTGATGTCTACACTTCTGGAACAACTCCATCCGTTCACCCTGCGACGTAGAGAAATGGGGCAGCCTGTTGGCCTGAACACACACTGCACGCGCCCGTTTACCTCCTCACATTAACATGATTGAAAATATGAATACCCGAATTCTTATCGTAGGTCCACTTTATAAAAGAATCCATCATAAGACGTATTATGTGTTTATCACGTCAGGGGGATAGATGGCGTGCCTGAGATTTCATTTACCGTGCATGGTCAGTGCAAACCTGGCCAGTTACATTGAACTCTTTTTTTTATAGATTTCATTTTTTTTATCCATCTAGCTTTTCCCCTTCTTTGTTGCCAACTCAGTCTTGAAATTAACTCCCACTCCTGAGAGCCAGAGTGTTAATAGAAAGAAGAAAGAAAATGACATCATTGAGATCAGTTACATTTACTGTGTATAGTGACCGTGTGTGGAGGTGTGATGTGCAGACTGATAAATGTGCTGAAATTACTCAATTCTTTCTCTTTTAATAATTCTGTCATCTTCACAGGCCCATTTGACCATTATGCTATTGAAGTCATTTTAAAAAAAGGGAAAAAAAGTAATATCATCAGTCATTTTAATCATTTAATACATCTTTTTCCATACGTATTCTTCTTTGTTGGCTTGGACCTTGTGCCAAAGCCAATCTCTACCGTTCTCTCATGGAAAATACACTTGAGGGCAAGGTAATGAGACTGTTGCCACATAACTAGAGGTAGATGTGGACGGTATAAAGGTGTTTACACAGCCAGTTGGGAATTTACAGATGGAGCATTAGTGTCATTAATCCACTATGTCTAGATCTTTCCTCAACTGATTCATTGTTTTATATGCAGTAAAGCATTAACAATGGTGGTTGTTGAAAAAAATGATGTTCCAAAGTTTGCCTTGTGAATGAACTACACTACACTTTCTATTCTAACAAATACGTATCTCTGTATCGGAAAATAGTACAATCACGTGCAATGGGATTATTGACAGACTTTTGAAAATGTCAGGCAAAGTCCAAGGTTTTTATGACATTCGTGTTTGACCAAAGGCCAGTGATGAGATTCAGACATACCTCCGCCATTTAGCCTAACCATTTGTCAGAAAGAAAGAAGAAGTAAAAAGTAAAGACAGTTTTAAGTACAGTGTATTAATGAATACCATGGTGTAGTAACATCAAGATGCTTCCCAGATATCTCCATTGTAGAATACAAATAGAGTAAACACAGCCAGCATCATCAGGATTAGCACGAGGCAAAGCCATAACAACAAAGGTGATAACTTGTCCAAATAGAACACTGGAAGCTTGCTTCTCGATAGCCGTGAATGAACTGAACTGAGTTAAGCTTACACTGCATCCCGTGTGGTTTCATTGTGCTAACTAAATACAAGGGGACTTAATCAAGCTTAAAAATAACAAACAAACAGGGGTCCTCTGAGAACTCATTAGAGGTCTTGTCGAACTCCGAGAGACTACATAATTACTTACCAAAATAAAAATGCAAAGCTATTTTGTTTGTATTTCATTCACTTTTTGATTACTGATGAACTAAGGTCATTGAAACTGAACTTTTCTTTGAAAAGTTTGATTGAGAAAAGGCATTATTGTGAGAAATTGGCCTTTTGGATGGGAGATTCAATCTCTCCTCACTCCTCTTTGCCAGAAGAAGTGAAAGGCTTGCTTCTGTGCATTCCAAAAATGGAACATGAGCCATTGCTTCTGTTGATGTTCTATATTGATTGAGTAGAAAAGGGGAAGAAATACATGTACTTACTTCATTAAAAGACAGAAAATCAGACATACTGACAAGGAAATGAAACAAGTTCAACCAGATTTCTATAAATAAATCTTTTTTTTGTCATTTTAATTACTGGATCAACAGCGCCTCAGATGAATGGCCTAGCCATCAATCTTTAATTAAAGTCACGGTTTGCAGATTGCCACGATGCTGTGCCTGATTGAAAAATAAGCGGAATGATATTTCTATTAGAGTTTGTTTTATTAATAACACGTCAGAGCTTTAAAAACATGTCCAAAAGGGACCCAATCAAAGGGAAATGATAGACAGTCTACATTTCAGACTAAGCAACGGGAGTTCTTGTTTTCATTTTTTTTTTTCATTCTTAACCCCATCAACCCCTTCAAATGTTAAGGTCTTCAACATGAGGGAAATTCATCTGAAGTACTCCAATCTAAGCGTCTATAGCTGTCAAGTAATGAGAAACATACCAGCGAGCCAGTCGAGTTGATTATTTCAGTGGTACACATACCACTCTACTTCTCTCTCAATCTATCTCACTCTCTCACACACGCTCGCACGCACACAAGGTTGGGTAGATTACTTTTTAAATGCAATCCGTTACAGTTACTAGTTACCTGTCTAAAATTGTAATCAGTATCTTAACTTTAGGATTAGCTAAACTCAGTAACGTAATCTGATTTCTTTCAGTTACTTTTGGATTACTTCACCAGTAAAACAAGAAGAAAAATAGATTATTACCCATTTAACAGCATGTATTGCAGGATGTTTTAGCTACTAAGCAGAGCCACATTAGAACACATCACAAAACAAGGTGACAAAAATGTTTTTAAGCCCTGTATACCTGCCTCTAACATGCGTCCTTCAATCTGATATTGTCCATTTACACATATAAGATCTTATCACAGTCAGACCACAATGAGTCTTTTAACCATGCACACCCATCTAAAAATGCAATGTGCAGGACGAAGGATACATGTTAAAACCAGGTATAAGTAAGGTTTTAAAATGGATCTGCCCTTTTTTTTATGGATCTGCCCCTTTTTTTTATGGATCTGCCCCTTTTTTTATGGATCTGCCCCTTTTTTTATGGATCTGCCCGTTTTTTTATGGATCTGCCCCTTTTTTTAATGGATCTGCCCCTTTTTTTATGGATCTGCCCCTTTTTTTTATGGATCTGCCCTTTTTTTATGGATCTGCCCCTTTTTTTATGGATCTGCCCCTTTTTTTATGGATCTGCCCGTTTTTTTATGGATCTGCCCGTTTTTTTATGGATCTGCCCCTTTTTTTAATGGATCTGCCCCTTTTTTTATGGATCTGCCCCTTTTTTTTATGGATCTGCCCCTTTTTTTTATGGATCTGCCCCTTTTTTTATGGATCTGCCCCCTTTTTTTAAAACGTTCGCCTCAAATGTCATACCCAATCTAAAAGCAAGGATATGCATATTCCTGATACCATTTGAAAGGAAACATTTTGAAGTTTGTGGAAATGTCAAATGAATGTAGGAGCATATAACACATTAGATCTTGTAAAGGATAATACAAAGAAAAATAATGTGGTTTTGTTGTATTTATTTTATACCATCATCTTTGAAATGCAAGATAAAGGCCATAATGGTATATTCCAATCCCAGGTGCAATTTAGATTTTGGCCAATAGATGGCAGCAGTGTATGTGCAAGGTTTTAGACTGTCCAAAATGTTGTATCGTAACAGCAATGCTAAACACTTATCTCACGGGACACCAGTACAAAAAAGTATGAAAATGTTTATTGCATCTAGCTGCACTTGTTTTTTGCTTAAACTTAAAAACTACTTGGTGGACAAAAATGTAGCGTCTGCTAAATGACTAAAATCAGAAACAGTGTAATCACAATTTTTGTCCACCAAGTAGTTTTTAAGTTTAAGCAAAAAACAAGTGCAGCTAGATGCAATAAACCCACATATCAGCCATTTAATTGCAGTAGGCCTATTCTGAAACTAGCCTACTCAGATGATTGAAGGCAGAATTTGCTGTTGTATTGCAGCAAGACGACATGCTCTAGATGAGCATCAGACATCCTGTTTCGCTGAGGGGTAAATAGGTTTCCACCATAGCTGATAGAGGCGCTGAACTGGGGCACTGGAGGGCAGTGCAGTGTTGTATTTCAGAAACAAGTTCAGGACTATGGGTAACGATTTCAAGGAGTCCAAAGACTTGACTTTGTCTTCAAGGTACCTCCTCAACTCATCCTCTGCAGTACCACTGGCCCTTGTTGTTGTACCTCCGAACACAAAAGAAATGGTCTTCTGACTCATCAGACTCGTTCTGTGTTCCCACATCAACCTCTTCGGAGTGTGTGTTCTCCATAGAAGCTGCTTCTTGAACTAATGTGCGCCGCATCTCCTTTCTCTTTCCAGGGTTGACACAGTCGGAACTTTGGCACGGTAGCAGTTACCATTTTTGCTTCATGGGTGCCTAGCATAGGTCCAAACCGGCGGTCTATAGCCTCAATGACCGCGGGGATGATGTGTGCAGAGAACATCGCAAGAGGTATTTTCTCTGAGAGCTTCGACTTCAAACTTAGAATTGTTGGGGATAAGAAAGCCAAGAAAACACTTCGTCCCTACCCGAAGAAGACCAATAGAGAATGTGAGTGGTTGTAGGACGGTACTGTACTAGTTTAGAAAAGCAATCTCACGAGGATGTAGTTTTCTGCTAAGACCCAAGTCTTCACAGATTTGCCCCAGCAGGTCATCTGTGAGGGCTGAAAGACGGTACGGTACTTTGAGCTCCATCTGGTCACACATGGCACAGTTACTTTCATGCTTGCAATGTCCTCTATTGCCTCGGATGCTAATGTTGACCTGTGTGCTTTGTTCCAAATACTGGGACATTTTGACATGGCACTTCGTGATGGACCTTGGGATGCAGCTTTGTCCACCTCAACGGTGGCGATGAGGTTGAGGGTGTGTGCCACACAACGTTGATGTGGAGGGAGAAAAAAGGTTATTGGTCAACCTCCTTAAAGTCTGGATGTATTTCACTTACTGTAACGTGGCAGCAAGTCACATGTAGGTATAACAACTTCTCAGTCTCGCACAAGCCAAAGCAGCTGACTTCCTCTCCAAGGTGTCCTGCCTGATCGCGTGGCATGTTATTTATTTATTTATTATTTCACCTTTATTTAACCAGGCAGGTCAGTTGAGAAAAGTTCTCATTTACAACTGCGACCTGGCCAAGATAAAGCAAAGCAGTGCGACACAAACAACAACACAGAGTTACACATGGAATAAACAAACATACAGTCAATAACACAATAGAAAAATCTATATACAGTGTATGCAAATGTAGTAAGATTAGGGAGGTAAAGCAATAAATAGGCCATAGTGGCAAAATAATTACATTTTAGCATTAACAGACCAGATGTCCACTGTGGTGCAGACTAACTTGACACTCTGCAGTTTCGTGGAGAGAGCTTCTTTCATGGACTCAAATTCCCTTTCAGTTCATTGCATCAAAGTCTCTCTACACATGACCTTTCTCCCACCATTGATTCCTTCTACTAGCTTGCGGAATGAAGGCACCTCTACTAGTGAAAAGGGTTGCACATCCTCTATGATGAGGTCAAATACCAGGTGATTAACCCAGCTTTGTGAGCTGTGTGATCCTTCTGGCTGTAGTTTCGCTTGTTTCTACGGTGTACAGTATCTCCCTTTTTGGCCATCTCTAGATGGCCGTGCATCTCTGCACTGCATGTCATCTGGCTGCATTTTCCTGCTTAGGGTCTTCCATTGACTGTTATGCATCCTCTTAAAAAACGAAATGCAATTACTTAATTGTGACAGTAAAGTATACGTAAAACAACTGTAGAGTGAGCACCTTGTTATTGTTTCATTTAAGGACTGTAGCTTTACCCAACTTGTGCCACTTATGTCACTTTCTATAGCGCACCTTTGGGGGGGAACTGTCACCTTAGTTCCTTTTTTATGTCTCTATTTTAGTTTGGTCAGGGCGTGAGTTGGGGTGGGCATTCTATGTGTTGTTCTATGTTTGTGTATTTCTGTGTTTGGCCTGGTATGGTTCCCAATCAGAGGCAGCTGTTTATCGTTGTCTCTGGTTGAGAACCATACTTAGGCAGCTGTTTATTTAGGCAGCTTAGGAACTGTTTTGGTTGTTATTTTTGTTACTTTGTATTTTAGTGTTCAGTGCTATTGAATAAAATGACGAACACTTACCACGTTGGTCCGATCCTTCATACCCCTCCTCAGAAGAGGAGGAAAACCGTTACAACTTGCTACGATATCTTGCAAACTACAATAGCTAGCAACTGACAGAGCAACCTTAAGTGAGCTGCATACCATAGTGTAGGAGAGTTGGCAAGCAAATTAGCAAACTAAACAAAATAACTAGCTAGTAATCTGAAAAACTAGCTAGCTAATACTCTCCAAAATCTCTGACCTATTGTCACGACTCCTACCGAAGGTAGCTCCCCTTCCTGTTCGGGTGGTGCTCGGCGGTTGTCGTCACCGGCCTACTAGCTGCCACTGATCCCTTTTCCCCATTTCTCTTTATTGGTTTCACCTGTGTTTGTTTTAGGCTGATTGGTTGGGCTTTATTTGCCCGCCTGCTGCTTGTGTGGGATTGTTCGATGTACGTGTGTACACGTCTGTGTGTCGCGGTTTTCCCATTTGCTTGGGTTATTTGCTGGACTGTTTAAGTCGCCCGTGTTTGGGGCATTTGTTTTGGTTGGCGTATGTTCACCGTTGTTGTGCATTAAAAGTTAGCACTACCCTGAACTCTCTGCGTCCTGCGCCTGACTTCTCACTCACTACACCCCAGGCGTTACACCTATGCTGGAACATTTGTAACATTGTGAAGACAACCTGTCTGTCTCTAAAGACAAGCTAGCTAAGCAAGCTAATGTGCCACAGCTGCCAATCGTCATCGTCTCTGGATGTCGACAGCAGCTTTACCATTGGGCAAACATAGTTTGCAATGAACTGTTACATTACAGCTCTCTTCTTCTTTTGAACACAAATCGTTTTTTGAAACGCTATCGAGAAGAATGCACTGCATTGGCACGCCATACCTTTTTATTTTGTAACCGTGTTGCTCAGGCGGGAAGATCAAAGCAGTACTTTTTCTGTTGACGTTGATATGAAAGGTGATTAAGAAAACATGCAATTGTTACATGGGAAAAATAATTCTAAATTTCCTTCTAAATTTGAAAGTAATCCTGGAAGTAATAATCAACTTTTTCAAAAGTATTGGTAATCTGATTACAATATGTTAGCTGGTAACATAATAGTTACAGTTGTTTTGCAATCCGTTACTCCCCAACCCTGCATATACACCTCTCTATTTCTCTCTCCCACACGTAGACTTCAATAAAGTGATTCATGATTTTCCTAACCCCTCTCTGCACTGCCTAGGAAGGGACAGGGACAAATCCTCACAATACAGCCCAACAGCACAACACCTGCACATGGACAGACGGCCAGCTGTCTGGGAGAGGGAAGAGGGAGGAGGGACACGCTGGTGGCCTGTCCCTAAATGCTGACAGTAGCATTCTCATTCTCTTCTCATCCAGATCTATTAGGTACGATTAGAACTTCTTTGCCAGCATTGACGTCTTGTGAATTTGTATAAATGCATTGGCTTGTTGAATGAAAATGCCCTCGCTTATTGAAAATATGCCAATGATCATCACCTGAATAGTGGTACTTCGGCTGTATGTCTCATTTGATTGTCTACAATGTTTCTTTATCCTGGTCCTCGGGACCCAAAGGGTGCACATTTTTAGTTTTTGCGCTAGCACTACACACCTGATTTCACTAATTGAAGGTGATTGGAATCAGTTGATTATTGGAAACAGGTGTGTAGTGCTAGGGGGAAAAAAATGAAATGTACACCCCTTTGGGTCCCAAAAGACTAGGATGAAGAAACACTGGTCTACAGTATATCGTTCATTAGTGTTCACATTTATTGCGGTAACACGTCTCTGAGAGTCAAACAGCAGAGTCACTGTGATGACTCTCTTTTAATCTGTGGCACCTCTTTTTTTTTTAGAGGAGCTCAACAATGCTCTTGACCTGAATGCAGCATGTTTGTTGTGTTGAGTAATTTCTCTTCTATCCCTCCCAAGATGAACCCTCTGGTTTATTTTTAAGTCATCAATTACTCAAACTTCGCCAGGCTATCTCTCCCCTACCATCTGGGCTCCATACCCTTCTTTTAAAGGCTGCTCGAATAATGACAACCTTCTCTCTGCCATTAATTTATGAGCCTAGAGAGCTGTTCTTCATGCCTTATCATGCACCTCCATTTGATCTCGCGTCTATATTTCTTCCCTGCATCTGCACACCCAGGCTACATAAATCTCTTAGTCTCACACCCTGTCACCATTCCAAAAGATGCACGGGGAGAGAGTCTTTAGTTCCCTTACCAAGCAAAGGAGAAAAATTGAACAATAGTGACCTCAGGTTCTAAAAATGATATCAGAGGTAACCAATGGGAGAGCTGGAGTTATAGGGTACTGATTCACTTATTATGCTGATGTTATCTGTTGACGTGGGGAGTACATGATGCAGTCTGGCATTATGTTTACTGTGCTCTGTGACCTCACTCAAAACCTCAGCTGACCCCTGAGTTGATGAGACTGAGATAGAGGCTGCGGTCCAAATACTTAAGACACACCCTGATCCACTTACCCTTGGGGGAATCCTCGTCGCAATCGTGGAGGTGGTCCAAATGATTAGCCAAGCAAGGGAAGTTTTTAGTCGGCTTTGCGAGTGTACAATTATGTTCACTCCAGATCCTGAAACTCCCCATAACTCAATTCGCAACAATTGTACATCTGCTAAGAAAAGTCATCTAAAACTTAAAAACAGCATCAATGGAGAGGTCAACATACAAGTGTAAGTAAAAATGAATGCAAATAAGTTAGAAATTGTGCTACTAATACACATGACGGCACAAACACATTGTAGAAATAAAACATTTTCCTTCTTCAGGATATCCAGCTAGGCAGGCTAACGTTAGTTAGCTAATTAATTGGCTAGCTATCATACAGTAGGCATATATTAATAATTGAATACATTTAATATAAGTAGACATGCACTCATAATTGACTGTAGTGCATATGAAGCAACCACAAGCTACCGGCACAAGTGACGGATTTCCTGCCAAGGGTGTTCCATTTAAAAATCATTCCTTCCTCCCTCGCCCCTTGACCTGCAAGTGTATACTCATCAGACGTCATGATACGTCATCAGAAGTGTCCCCTTAATTTGAGCGCTGAGGGGATAGGGTGTGTCTTAAGTTTTTGGACTACAGCCAGAGACTCATACTTGTATTTCCCTATGATAACCATTGCTGATTTTGTCTTTAGTTTTCCAAATACCAAAGGATGAGATCAATGGAAACAGAAATCAAGAAAGCACCTGCATCTGGCCAGTTCAAAAGGAAGATGTAAAAGGATTATAGAGTAAGAGAAAACAGAATGTTTGTGAAACCCTTAAGGATAGTTAGGCCTATAGTGTGTATTTTGTGTCAGTGGGAGTTGTGTGTGTGCACCGACAATACCCCTGCACCTTGCAAAGACTCTATTTTCATATTTATTTTTGCTCCTAATGAAATCATGCGCAAATCGCCCCCAAAGTGCTGACAGAAGCTCAAGGCCTAAAAGCCAATCCTCTCAGGGCCTCGTTTAGAGACGGGCTGAAAGTGACTCTCAAACAAGCTTTTTATTGTGTCGTGCTTCTCTTCTCTGTCTTCTGTGTCGCTGCCTCTCAGAGGGATCTCCAAATTGTCGCCTCAGCTTTCAAAACCAGCTTCCAATACACTACTGACTTAATCTAAGCCTGGCTAAAGGCTGAAAAAAATACGAACAATATTGTAAACTTCTTTGCATTTCTCGCAAATGACGGAGCCATATTTTCTTCCCAAAATGACACTTTAATTAAACAAATGACTGCGCCATGGGAGAAGGACCTTCAAGAGCACGATAAGACTGAGGAGATAAGTGGGTGTTTATCAAAGACGCGGGGGGTTTAAACCTTTAATAGGTAACGCCGAGATAAGTAAGCCTTTGTGATGTTACTGGTGCAGAGATATTTTCTAGAGAGGGGGCTTATTGTAGAGAAAAAAGAAACGGGATCAAACCAGAGTCTTAAAGAGTCAGTGATTAAGAAAGGCAGAGGGGACGACCAGTGTCCCTCTCAACTGTAGTCTTCGTCTTCTTGCTATTCGTGGACCTTTTGAGTGCGATTTCCCGACTTCTTTCAAAATGGCGTTAACCTCAGCTGCTGTGCTTTCCTATTAATAAAACTGCTTTTACGATAAGGGTATCAGCAATTTTCACGGATTAACAAGAGCCCAAACATTGGATAGTTGCATTGCATTGTCGTGGTAGCTTTACCTGTCATACATTTGCTCATGCTGAGAGTGTAAAACTTTTTCCCTCGAGAATTTATTTTCTGACAATCTATAAAACTCCCTCTCAGAGTTTACCAGTAAATCAATAATCTGTTATGGTATTGTGGATGTTTTTTGTTGTTGACTTTGAACCCACATATAACTTTGTAATGGAAATTACAAAGGTCTCCCTTCTCTATGTTCATCACTCACACAACAACGTCCAGAGACCCCCCCACTATTGCTGTGTCACTTGCCAGACCGAGACATGCTTTGTTGTAGTGCTGTTATATGACTTTCACTTACAGTGGGGCAAAGAATTGGTGGCTGACTGGTGGAAAATGGTGGGAAAAAAGTATTTGGTCACCTACAAACAAACAAGATTTCTGGCTCTCACAGACCTGTGATGGGGCCATCTTCTTTAAGAGGCTCCTCTGTCCTCCACTCGTTACCTGTATTAATGGCACCTGTTTGAACTTGTTATCAGTATAAAAGACACCTGTCCACAACCTCAAGCAGTCACACTCCAAACTCCACTATGGCCAAGACCAAAGAGCTGTCAAAGGACACCAGAAACAAACCTGCACCAGGCTGGGAAGACTGCATTGTCACGACTTCTACCGAAGGTAACTCCTCTCCCTGTTCGGGCGGCGCTCGGCGTCGCCGGTCTACTAGCCGCTACCGATCCCTTTTTCTTTTTCTGGTTGTTTTGTCTGTGTTCCTTTTCACACCTGGTTTTCATTGCTTTGATTTCTGTGGGTATATAGGGCACCTGTTACCTGCCGTAATTCGTGCAGGATTAGACTTGTGTGCATTGCGCTCGATTGTATTTGATGTTTGCTGTTTTTTCGCTATTACGCACGTGTATGTAAAGTGTCGGAACTGTGTTTGTTCCTCAGTGCGTTTGCACGAGTTTCTGATTATTCGAGAGCGTAGTTTTGGGGTTTTGGTCTGTGCCGTTTTTGTATTGCTGGACTATATTATTAAACACGCTTCTCAGACATCCCTGCTCTCTCCTGCGCCTGACTCCTACACCTCTCACCAAGACGCATGTTATCACATGCATCTGCAATAGGTAAGCAGCTTGTTTTCAAGAAATCAACTGTGGGAGCAATTATTAGGAAATGGAAGACATACAAGACCACTGATAATCTCCCTCGATCTGGGGCTCTATGCAAGATCTCACCCCCTGGGGTCAAAATGATCACAAGAACGGTGAGCAAAAATCCCAGAACCACACGGGGGGACCTAGTGAATGACCTGCAGAGAGCTGGGACCAAAGTAACAAAGCCTACCATCAGTAACACACTACACCGCCAGGGACTCAAATCCTGCAGTGCCAGACGTGTCCCCATGCTTAAGCCAGTACATGTCCAGGCCCGTCTGAAGTTTGCTAGAGAGCATTTGGATGATCCAGAAGGAGATTGGGAGAATGTCATATGGTCAGATGAAACCAAAATATAACTTTTTGGTAAAAACTCAACTCCTCGTGTTTGGAGGACAAAGAATGCTGAGATGCATCCAAAGAGCACCATATATACTGTGAAGCATGGGGGTGGAAACATCATTCTTTGGGGCTGTTTTTCTGCAAAGGGACCAGGACGACATGATCCGTGTAAAGGAAAGAATTAATGGGGCCATGTATCGTGAGATTTTGAGTGAAAACCTCCTTCCATCAGCAAGGGTATTGAAGATGAAACGTGGCTTGGTCTTTCAGCATGACAATGATCTCAAACACACCGCCCGGGCAACGAAGGAGTGGCTTCGTAAGAAGCATTTCAAGGTCCTGGAGTGGCCTAGCCAGTCTCCAGATCTCAAAAATCTTTGGAGGGAGTTGAAAGTCTGTGTTGCCCAGCAACAGCCCCAAAACATCACTGCTCTAAAGGAGATCTGCATGGAGGAATGGGCCAAAATACCAGCAACAGTGTGTGAAAACCTTGCGAAGACTTACAGAAAACGTTTGACCTCCGTCATTGCCAACAAAGGGTATATAACAAAGTATTGAGATAAACTTTTGTTATTGACCAAATACTTATTTTCCACCATAATTTGCATATAAATTCATTCAAAATCCTACAATGTGTTTTTTCTGGATTTCTTTTCTCATTTTGTCTGTCATAGTTGAAGTGTACCTATGATGAAAATGACAGGCCTCTCTCATCTTTTTAAGTGGGAGAACTTGCACAATTGGTGGCTGACTAAATACTTTTTTGCCCCACTGTATATGACTGGTGTTCTTTTGAGTGTGTTAATACAGTATGCTCACTCATACAACATGATTCATCAACTGTTTGCAAACTGTCCTAGACTTCCTCCTATATAGTTAAGAGTACAGTGTCATTGTTCTAAAATCCAAGAGAGGAAAGGGTTTTGTACGCTGAGTGTACAACACATTAGGAACACCCCCTCTTTCCATGACATAGACTGACCAGTTGAAAGCTATGCTCCCTTAATGTTGTCACTTGTTAAATCCAATTCAATCAGTTCAGAAGGGGAGAGACAGGACCACCACCCAAAGGATATCCAGCCAACTTGACACGACTGTGGGAAGCACTGGAGTCAAGATGGGCCAGCATCCCTGTGGAATGCCTTCAACACCTTGTAGAGTCCATGCCCCGACAAAATGAGGCTTTTCTGAGGGGAAAAGAGGTGTTCCTAATGCTTTTTAAAACATTTTTTTTTTTACATTGAGTGTATATGACCATAATCATTGTAATTCTTCTTCTCTATTTATTTACTTTGTGACCTTAGCTGGAGTGATTTATATTGAGCCGATTACATCATTCATAATATCAAAATACAACAAAAAAACGTAAAAACTGTGATGAAGTAATGGATATTTGACTTTTGTGTAAACGCAGACACATTTAATTAGGGGTTGCAGAGCTCCAATAGGGTTCATGGCTTAGGCCTCCTTAAACGACAGGACCGCATGTGTTTCAGGTTATGTAAGCATGTGTTAGGCTGTAGCTCCGAGACGCCATTAACCTACCCACGTGTCTGAAACCGCGGCCCAGGAACTGTCTCTGCAACAAAAAAACAAAAAATTGGAAAGAGAAAGAAAGCAAAAGCAGTGAGCCTCGGGAGGGAGCAGAAACAGTGTCATAACCCTTTTGCACCACCACACACCACCGCAAAGAAACATAAAAACTTAACAGGCCCCTGGTTGGGGGAAAAGTGTTGTAGACCTAAAGATGGCTTCCTTTACATACTGTGGCCCTCATGTTTCCCTGTAGGAGGAGAGCTTTTTTCAGAATGCCTCTGCAGGGGTCACGGACCACCATAGTGAGTGTTCGAAGCGTGAGTGGTTATGGGTAATGATCTGTTTCTGTAAATGTTTAGCTTTCTTTTTTAATCGTGCAGAACCCTGGCTCTTTCTCTGAGCTGTTATGGTAGATGCTGGACCGCAGACCTCGCTAAAACCATGAATATGACAATAAAATACAAAATGATGTTCCTCATAATATGCAAATGATAATTGACACGTTTGCTTATTTCACTCATGGACATTAATCCAATCTTCAGATATGAATTTCCTTTTAACCAAAACTGTTATTCAGACAACATAGCAGAAAAATAAAGCTTTCTTCATCAATGCCACTGTGATCCTAGCCTGTCAGTTACCTGCGTCTGCCACTTCCCTTTATAGCATAAGCAAGCGTGAAATGTTTACCTGAACACCTTTCTGTAGGGAAGTGTGGAATAGGAGCTGGCACAAGCTGCATAGGAGGCACATGGATGTGACAGATATATAAAACAGAGAGAGAGAGAGAGAGAGAGAGAGAGAGAGAGAGAGAGAGAGAGAGAGAGAGAGAGAGAGAGAGGTGTGTGTGTGTGTGTGTGAGAAAGAGAGAGAACTGCCACTTGCCATTGCGGCAGCACTCAGCAGAGGTATGCCTTTAGAGGGGGATAAATTCAACCTGATGTGCCCGTGCTTTTGCCTTCAAAGCGCTGGCATTGCCATGCTGTTCACGTCACAGGACAGACACACATTAGCTGTCAAACTCTTCTTTCATCTCCAAACTTCAAAGAGGCCGATTGATTACTCTAAATGGCCATTACCAAACATCCGCTGCTTCCTCACTGAGAAGCAGGCCTGACAACGAAGAATACACAATCACAGGCTGGCTGAATGAAGGGAGCGAGGGAAAAGCTCATTCAAAACACGGCACGGAAATAAAACGACACAACACTGTATGTTTACAAATAAGACACCCTTGTCTCATCTGTGGAGAGACCGCAATCTCAACACTCGATCCCCCTGAGATTCCCCCTGAGATTATAGAGCAGTTCTCCTTGCCAAGGGATCCCAAGCTGAATTTGCCCTCACATCTCCTTCTGTGAGACACTTGAAAGAGGCAGGCATGCGCTCCAAGCACCACAGCTCTCTTCATCCACTTGAGAACACAGTTTGGGTGGGTGTGACATGTTAGCACATAGACAGAGAGCACTAGTGCATTGGTTGCGATTAAACCACTGTGAAGACTGCACTGCACTACCACAGTCCCTCCTACTGATGATGTCACACTAGCAGGCTGGAGCAGTGGAGCTGAGTGGACTCAGTGGAATCTGAACAGAATATTCAGATTCTCATAACTGAGGTCTACCTACACTGTAACAAACTAATGTACATTTACAGCAAAAATCTTAGTTAGCTACTAGAAATCTATATTACAGTACAACACTGGAAAGAGCAATGCATTATGGTGGTCCAATGGCATTCTGACACTGTTAGCGATTGCTGTAGTTTTACATGACAATGTTACAGTAAGGTACAGTATTAGTACTGTTTGGCTGTATACACACTCACGCACACACGCATACACGCACGCACACACACACAAACACACACACCCACACACAAACTCACGTTGGTCATCAGAGAGACATTTCCTGTGCAGGAGAGTGTGTTGCTGTCAACCTCCTCCATCTCTGAGGAAACAGATTTATGACCAGCCATTAAAGTGTGTCATTATGAAGTGCCCTGTTCTCCTGATACAGAGCACCAAGCAGACGCACCACTGGTCAAACACTTCATACACACCGGGCAATATCTATATTTTTTAGAATACTACTGTCATGCTTGTAGAGCTCCACTCGGCTTGGGTCTAAAAGAGTAAGCACAACCTGTTTCACGAGTGTCCACAGAAGATGGTGCTCATTATTTTCAGATTATATCAACCATTATGCAAATGAATCTGTAGACCATGTCTGCTCAATGCCTGCCCTCACAACACACACATGTACATACACACACTCATACACGCTGCAGAAAAACGAAACCCAGAGCTAAGCACTCATAAAACTGGAATAAAACCTCCATTTCCATGAAGATGCCTTACTTGTCTTTCTCTGAGACAGATGGTGGAGCAGGCATGTATATATTTTACATTTTATCCCACCCAGATTGAGGCCGGGGATACTAAAAAAAAACATAAAATCTAAGATGAGCGGATAGAGCTAATAATATAATCATTGGAAACACCTGCAAAGCGTGCAGATGGGTGATTTGAGGCGGCTGGTCCGTCAGTACCATGGTCCCGCCTCCCCATATGGAGAGTTGTGATGGCAAGGCCTCAGACGCTCAGCCTGCTTCCCTCGCACAGTCCTCACGCAGCCTGCGAGGAGCAACTCCATAGAGCACTGGGGTGCGCTGACGTGTGTTACAGCCTATCCGGTCCCCCCTGCAGAATCAGTGCAGGTACTGTCCCGGCTCACCACATCACCTGCTGCCAAGTATGTGTCAGGCTCCCTCCCCCTCTCGTTCTATCTCCCCCTCTTTCCTTCTCTCTTCCTCTGTATATGTCTGTCCTATTCCCTTCCACCCTCACCCCACAAGTGCTTTTGGAATTTCAAGGGAAATCAGTGCTGGATTTCGACCTTCATGAATTTGATTCCAGCAATGTGCTTTTTCTTGCCATCAAGGGTCATTCCACTCATTCCACATTCCATTGCTTAACTATTGGACCAGGTATATTGACTGTGGACAACTACAAATACCTAGGTGTCTGGCTAGACTGTAAACTCTCTTTCCAGACTCATATTAAACATCTCCAATCCAAAATTAAATCTAGAATCGGCTTCCTATTTCGCAACAAAGCCTCCTTCACTCACGCTGCCAAACATATCCTCGTCAAATGGACTATCCTACCGATCCTCGACTTCAGCGATATAATTTACAAAATAGCCTCCAACACTCTACTCAGCAAACTGGATGCAATCTATCACAGTGCCATTGTTTTGTCACCAAAGCCCCATATACCACCCACCACTGCGACCTGTATGAACTCTTCGTCGACTGGCCCTTGCTACATATTCGTTGCCAGACCACTGGCTCCAGGTCAGCTCCACCTTATCTCAACTCACTGGTCACCATAACAACACCTGTAGCATTCGCTCCAGCAGGTATATCTCATTGGTCATCCCCAAAGCCAACACCTATATTGGCCGCCTTTTCTTCCAGCTCTCTGCTTCCAATGACTGGAACGAATTGCAAAAATCGCTGAAGTTGGAGACTTATATCTCCCTCACTAACTTTAAGCATCAGCTATCTGAGGGGAAGCTCCGCACTGAGAGGAAGCTCAGCACTGAGAGGAAGCTCAGGCAGGTAGTTGGCTTTGGCAGATCCTGGCTGGCTGGCGGATCTGGAAGAGTCTGGTTGACTGGCAGATCTGGAAGAGTCTGGTTGACTGGCAGATCTGGAAGAGTCTGGTTGACTGGCAGATCTGGAAGAGTCTGGCTGACTGGCGGATCTAGCTGCTCTGGCTGCTCCATGCAGACTGGCATCTCTGGCTGCTCCATGCAGACTGGCAGCTCTGGCTGCTCCATGCAGACTGGCAGCTCTGGCTGCTCTATGCAGACTGATAGCTCTGGCTGCTCTATGCAGACTGGAAGCTCTATGCAGACTGGAAGCTCCATGCAGACTGGCATCTCTGGCTGCACTATGCAGACTGGCAGCTGCATGCAGACTGGCAGCTCTGGCTGCTCTATGCAGACTGGCAGCTCTATGCAAACTGGCAGCTCTGGCTGCTCCATGCAATCTGGCAGCTCTGGCTGCTCCATGCAGACTGACAGCTCTGGCTGCTCCATGCAGACTGGCAGCTCTGGCATCTCTGGCTGCTCCATGCAGACTGGCAGCTCTGGCTGCTCCATGCAGACTGACAGCTCTGGCTGCTCCATGCAGACTGACAGCTCAGGCTGCTCCATGCAGACTGGCAGCTCTGGCTGCTCCATGCAATCTGGCAGCTCTGGCTGCTCCATGCAGACTGACAGCTCTGGCTGCTCCATGCAGACTGGCAGTTCTGGCAGCTCTGGATGCTCCATGCAGACTGGCAGCTCTGGCTGCTCCATGCAGACTGACAGCTCTGGCTGCTCCATGCAGACTGACAGCTCAGGCTGCTCCATGCAGACTGGCAGCTCAGGCTGCGCTGAACAGGCAGGAGACTCCGGCAGCGCTGGAGAGAAGGAAGGTGCTGGCTGCGCTAAACAGGCGGTAGACTCCGGCAGCGCAGGAGAGGAGAAAGGCTCCGACAGCGCTGAACAGGCGGGAGACTCCGGCAGCGCTGGAGAGGCGAGGTGCACTGTAGGCCTGATGCGTGGTGCTGGCACTGGTGGAACTGGATAGAGAACACGCACAGGAAGCCTGGTGCGGGGAGCTGCCACCGGAGGACTGGTGTGTAGAGGTGGCTCTGGATAGACCGGACCGTGCAGGCGCACTGGAGCTCTTGAGCACCAAGCCTGCCCAACCTTACCTGGCTCGATGCCCACTCTAGCCCGGCCAATACGAAGAGCTGGTATGAACCGCACCGGGCTATGCACCCGCACTGGAAACACCGTGCTTAACACGGTGCCTGCCCGGTCTCTCTAGCCCCCCGGTAAGCACAGGGAGTTTGCGCAGGTCTCCTACCTGGCATAGCCATATTCCCTGTGAGCCCCCCCCCCCAATACATTTTTGGGGCCGACTCTCAGGCTTCCATCCGCGTCGCCGTGCTGCCTCCTCATACCAGCGCCTCACCGCTTTTACCGCCTCCAGTTCTTCCTTGGGGCGGCGATATTCTTCAGGCTGAGCCCAAGGTCCTTCACCGTCCAGTTCGTCCTCCCATGTCCAGTCCCTCTCTCGCTGCACCTTGGTGTGGCTACATTCCCCTGGTTTAGCCCAGGGTCCTCTCCCGTCGAGGATTTCCTCCCAAGTCCAGAAATTCTTGTCGCGCTGCTCCTGCTGCCGCTGCCGCTGTTGCCTGTTACCGCGCCACTTGGTCCGGGTGTGGTGGGTGATTCTGTAACGGCTCTCTTCTATCTCCTCCTCTGACGAAGAGGTAGAACAAGGATCGGACCAAAATGCAGCGTGATGATGATTCATGATATTTTAATAAAGGAAAACCTATACATACAGAAACTACAAAACTAACGAAATGAAATAATGAAAACCGAAACAGCCCTATCTGGTGCAAACACAAAGACAGGAACAATCACCCACGAAAACACTCACAGAATATGGCTGCCTAAATATGGTTCCCAATCAGAGACAACGATAATCACCTGACTCTGATTGAGAACCGCCTCAGGCAGCCATAGACTACGTAGACACCCCACAAAACCCCTAAGACAAAAACACACCACAATAACCCATGTCACACCCTGGCCTGACCAAATAATTAAAGAAAACACAAAATACTAAGACCAAGGCGTGACACATCCCATCTGTAAATAGCCCATCCAACTACCTACCTCATCCCCATATTGTTTTTACTTGCATTTTTTTGCTCTTTTACACATCATCATCTGCATATAATATGCATATATATGTATATATATACATTTTTACCCCAATACAGTAATATGTGTAGAATTGCAAGAAATTTGTTTTAAAATGCAAAATTCTTTCAGCCTCATTGCAAAATATGTAGAATAGCACAAGATTAGATTAAATCTGATGCACTACTGGGTCATTATGGCATTCAACACCGACAAGAGAACAAAAGGAAATATTATAACACTTGCCATAGTCATATTTAGTGAAGCAAATTTGAGATCATGATCATGACATTTCTTGAAATTGAAATTTGATCACTTGGAGAGAAGAACCATTGGTAGACAGTACTTGTGTTGTTGATGATGCGTCATCATGAGGATCCTGTTTCACCTATGGACCGGTGACTGAGTCGATAGCCTAATCTGTTGTTTGTTCCTCACTCACTGTAATAGGTTATGCTTTCAATATGTTTCTATGTGTAAACCTTCTCCCTCTTATCTCTCCTGGCTAGTCAAACAAGCCTGGAGAATACGGAATAAATCTCCAAAATGAGAAACGCTGGTCCATGACAAGCCAAGCGGCCATTTGTCTAACGTCCAGACCTCCTCTACAATCCCCTGTAGAAGACCCCCATGAGTTAATCCCCCTCAGATCTCACCAGCACCTGATTTACACCTTTATTTAATCATCTTTTAGAAAGCAATTACCAAGTTGTTTTCATGCAGCCCACACAAAAAAATATATATATACACTCTGAAGAGAAATCCCTTTGAAGATGTCAGAAGAAAGTGAACACAACTCAGCGGTGTCATCAATTTTATGGCGAGGCGATATTTTGTTTAAGGAGTCACAAAGAAGAGACACTCCTGGCTGTTGCTGTCACAAAGTGATAACTTTGGAGGCGTCTCAAGAGCGACTGACATTGAGATGCACTTTAAAGAGGGAACCAGGTTATTTACACTCATCTGTCCTGCAGACAGTCAACTTCCTTCAGTTTATAGAGGAGCTTTGAAGGACCTCCGGTCACCAAATATGTTGTACTCCATAACATTATATTATTGAAAGCCAACAGATCCATATTTGATTGTTGAGACCATTGCAGTATGTTCCTGTTTTTTTGCAACAAATAATATTTTTGTGTATGACAAACACTGTACAAATGATTGGCATTATAATTTCATTAGGATTGCATTTGATTATGGATTGACATGTTTTGTGCTATTATCATACATTTTCTGGTATACACAAAAACACAAGTTCAAACATGCAGGGCCATAATACACTTGCATACACACTGGTACACACTGGTACACACTGGTGACACATGGTACTGTAGTTGATTAGTGCCTTGTTGCAATGTTCAGATTAGATTTTATTTTTTATTTTTAAGTTGACGATCGGATGCAACCTGGCCCTGTCGTTCACGGACCAATAACAAGTGCAGTCGTCAAGGACGGTGCTGTCGCTTCACATTAAGTGACACGTAAATCCACCGTGGGTGGAGAGGCGCTATTCCGGAGGCATGGGCCTGACATAAATTCACCGTGAAAAGTCTCTGTCTTCGGCTACATGGTCCAAAGGACAGTCTTACCTGCTGTAGCTGTGAACACCGGGTTAACTATCTACACACATACACGCACCCGTGCATAAACACACACGCAAGACGTTATGGAGTTACGAATTGCAAATATATGGGTGGGAAACAGTCTCAGGCTTGAGGAACGTGCAGATCTCAATTGATCGTACCCTTGGATTAAACGAAGCCAAGTTTTCGTTACTTACAAGACAGCCGCATCTCAAACAACAACGCACTTCATACTGTACATGTGCAGATGTGCACGCCTTGTGACTACGATGATAAAGAAAATAAGAAAAAAACACCACAATTGTCTTTAAGAGAATTAATTGCATGCGACTTCCACATAAAAGCGGATATTGGTAAGGAAAAAAGTAAATACTTTGTAAATACTTTCACTCATTTAAGTGTAATGTGGAAGGAATTGCCTCTTGTGTGCTGGAAAGCTCTTCGTTTTAATCAGGAGGAAAGGCAGCCTTCATAATATTTAAAATTAGACTTTAATATTTCATTCTCGATGTGAGGGTTTATTCTCATTAAACAGCCGAGGCTTTTTCTGTATCTTCAAATGTCAGCGAGAGAACGTGAGAATTAACCACCATTTACTCTTTAGGAGAAGCTCTTAAGATGATTTCCTATGTCAAATATCCTAACGTGTCATTGGTTGGCTTTAGAACACAGGCTAAAGCATACATAAATGGCTGTACATTAGTAATAAGAAGATTTTTCACTTTTATTTCACAATGGAATGTCCACGCTGCAGATTTTGCTTTACCAATTTAATCGCAAGAACCATGTAGAGTTATGTGAAACACCAATGAGTGGTGAAGGATCTTATCAAGTTTGTTTGATGTTCACTGTGTAGCTCCACCTGTGTACTTCAGTGTTATCCGCCATATGGTATCTATTGAAACGTCCCCCCTCCCTCTCCTATAACACATGGATAGCCCACGCAAACACCCCCTTTCCCACCGGGAATGGAGCATTGCTATTGGTTTATCACTGTCCAGTGTGCAATGGCCACAGTAATTAGAAAAGCTTGGGCATGCATTTGCAGTGTCCTGGTTAGGTCCGGATCACCAATAACAGCATTTATTGTTTTCTAATCAGGGGCCCTTTGGCTGCCCCGATCAGTCAGTAAATAATGGAGATGTCAATACTTCCAGCCCCATGTCTCACAGCCCCCTCTCCCTCGCAACATAAAAACCCTCATTAATCACACATTACGTTTGAAAAGAGTTCAAACTGTCAAGCTCTGAAACCACGCTCCCCACCCACCCCCCTTTAACACCCAGCACCCCCCTACATTAGTGGTCAACCAGCCAAAATCTCCTCTCGTCATGTAGGCACTTCCATTGATTAGCACTTCTAGCCTCTGTTCTGGACCAGGAATTACCCTTCTAATCTTGTAGTGAGTTATTTGCTGGAGACCAATCACCCTGATCAGGCATATTGCCCTCTCTGTAGCAGTGTGAACTTGATGTCCTGAGAGCACCCGCTTTGCTATTTTTCTTATTCAATATGATCCACAAGGACAGGGTTCATTGCAAATGATCGCTTTATCCATGTCAAGTGTTGCAAACTAGATTTGGAGTTCATTGTGTTTCAGAGGCACTGCAATCCAAGATAAAGGTCCCACGCACAGGCTCTGGCAACTCAACATTGCTTGACTGCCATTATGTCCAGTGAAGAATCATGAGCACTCACCAACAGGATTAGCCCAATTGCCACTGTTAGCGAATAACACTGTAATAACAGTGATGGGAAACTAGCTCAAGAAAACTAGCTCAAGGATCGTGTCACTGATTTAGAAGCTAATGAAATGTAAAGCTAGTCTGCTGAGGAAAAAGATAGACATACTGTAGTCATCAGTTTTTTTTAACACTTTCAGTCCTGCTATATATTACTTATTGTGTGCCTTAGGTTTTTATGTTGTTTCTAATGCTCCAAAATGTTTCCCCATAATTAGGTTGAGAACCACATGAAGGCTATATGTTACTGTACAGGAAGTGATTCAACATTCCCCCCTGTCAAACATGTTCCTCCTTCGAAGCTCTAATGAGATTTAGGGTTTAACATCAACTTTAACATAAACTGCTGTTTAGATTAGTTTCCCTCCATTTGGCAAGCATTTGAAGAAAAAAAAAGAGTGACTCCCCCTCTATGTCTGATCTCTGTCTGTCATTTACTCCACATCATGAACTCATTAGTGACCTGCCTACAGTACAGGATATGATCTTGGATACTGGAGCCTGTGACGACAGTTCTACTGCAGCCATTTTGGAGCAGCTCAGGTCTTAGAGAGTTGGTTATCTTCAAATCATTCACTCAACCATTTTGTCATGATTTTGAGCAAGATAATAGATGTTTCAGTGGCCGTGTCCGAATACCCATGCTAGTGTAATACATACTTAAACTGCATACTATGTACACATTGTGGCATACTATTTAGCATGTACCGTAATAAAAAGTATACAGTATGCCACGGCCGCAACGCAGTAGTGGCTCCTGACTGGCTGAGTAGGTGAGGCGGGGCCGAGTGGGTGGGGATTTTTCCAAATTCAACAGACATGCATCACAATAACCAGCCTGATAATAGCTAATTTCCAATTAAATTAATTTCTCTAATCTCTGAATAGGATAAGAATGGAGTTTTTGGCCTACTCAGGATGATTACTGGCAGACTATCACATTCAACCTATACCGTAGTAGACCATATAGTTCATCTATCCTATTTAAAAAGGACTAAAGACCGAAACAAATCATATTGGTTCCTTTTCAACATATTTATTAGTGAAATCAAAGTGCTGTAAAATACAGTATATAATCAAATAGACCAGTACACACACCAGTTCTGGGACACTGTGAAGTCCATGGAGAATAAGAGCACCTCCTCCCAGCTGCCCACTGCACTGAGGCTCGGAAACACTGTCACCACCGATAAATCTACGATAATCGAGAATTTCAATAAGCATTTGTTGCTTTCCACCTGGCTACCCCTACCCCGGTCAACAGCTCTGCACCCCCCGCAGCAACTTGCCCAAGCCTCCCCCATTTCTCCTTCACACATATTCAGATAGTTGCTGTTCTGAAAGAGCTACAAAATCTGGACCCCTACAAATCAGCTGGGCTAGACAATCTGGGCCCTCTCTTTCTAAAATTATCTGCAGCAAATGTTACATTCCCTATTACTAGCCTGTTCAACCTCTCTTTCATATCATGAGATCCCTAAAGATTGGAAAGCTGCCGCGTTCATCCCCTTCTTCAAAGGGGGAGACACTCTAGACCCAAACTGTTACAGGCCTATATCTATCCTACCCTGCCTTTCTAAAGTCTTCGAAAGTTAACAAACAGATCACAGACCATTTCGAATCCCACCGTACCTTCTCCACTATGCAATCCGGTTTCTGAGCTGGTCATGGGTGCACCTCAGCCATGCTCAAGATCCTAAACGATGTCATAACCGCCATCGATAAAAGACAGTACTGTGCAGCCGTATTCATTGACCTAGCCAAGGCTTTCAACTCTGTCAATCACCACATTCTTATTGGCAGACTCAACAGCCTTGGTTTCTCAAATGACTGCCTCGCCTGGTCACCAACTACTTCTCAGATAGAGTTCAGTGTGTCAAATTGGAGGGCCTGTTGTCCGGACCTCAGGCAGTCTCTATGGGGGTGCCACAGGGTTCAATTCTCAGGCCGACTCTTTTCTCTGCATACAACAATGATGTCGCTCTTGCTGCTGGTGATTCTCTGATCCACCTCTACGCAGACGACTCACTTCTGTATACTTCTGGCCCTTCTTTGGACATTGTGTCAACAAATCTCCAGACGAGCTTCAATGCCATACAACACTCCTTCCGTGGCCTCCAACTGCTCTTAAATGCAAGTAAAACTAAATGCATGCTCTTCAACTGATCGCTGCCCGCACCCGTCTAGCATCACTACCCCGGACGATTCTGACTTAGATTATGTGGACATATACTAATACCTAGGTGTCTGGTTAGATTGTAAACTCTCCTTCCAGACTCACATTAAGCATCTCCAATCCAAAATTAAATCAAGAATCGGCTTCCTATTTCGCAACAAAGCATCCTTCACTCATGCTGCCATACATACCCTCGTAAAACTGACTATCCTACCGATCCTCGACTTCGGATATATCATTTACAAAATAGCCTCCAACACTCTACTCAACAAATTGGATGTAGTCTATCACAGTGCCATTCGTTTTGTCACCAAAGCCCCATATACTACCCATCACTGCGACCTGTATGCTCTTGTTGGCTGGTGTTGTGTCTTTGGCTATGCCGGATTAAGTGATATGACATGCTATCCTATAAAATTATTTCTCCGTAATTAATATTACCTGATTGAGCTAATCATGTAAATGTAATTAACTAGAGAGTCGGGCACCACAAAATAATATTTATAGAGCTGTTACCTTCCGAATAAACTCTTACAGACCTAGTAATATTTAACATCAATAGCAGTCAATATTAATCGTCATCTTAATTCAGTCTCATCTGAATGTTGTAAATTCTTGGTTATCTCAACGAACCCTGGCTAACAATTTGAATCAGCAATACAAAATTGGGTTTAATCATTTATTTAGTAAACACCTAACTAATCACACAGAATTACACATACACATAATTAAATCATAACTTTATTACAAATTACGTCATAAAGGGAAACGTCCCTAGCGGGCGGAACAGATATGACAGCTTGTTACAAAAAGAAAAGAGGCTGGGTTTTAGTGAAGGAGCGGGAAGACTGAGGAACAAAGGCCAAAGCTGTCCTATCATAAATACAGTATCTTATGCATTCTAAATTACCGCCCATTTGGAAAAGGAAAATGCAATAAATATTTGCTCTGAGCTGTGTTTCGGTAGGTTGGTGGTAGATGGAAGGCCGTGTTGCCCAACCGAGTCCTTTGAAGAATGTCTCTGGTTGTCAATTGGATACATTGTAATAACGCCACTGTGTGGTAGACGGGATACTCTGTCTGTTCCTTCCTAACCTGCGTTTGCAGCTGCTGTTGCTAACTCAACGGCTAGGAGGTATCACTTCTGTATTGAATAAGAGTTCAAAGTTCATACCATTCACAACCAAAGCTCACGCTGATGTTGGCTTCATTCTGTAGTTATTATCTGAACCATTCTGACATCGTCCTACATCCTCGGAACAGGAGGTTATATTGTCGTCAAGGGATTATATAGGAAGGGAGAGGAGGGCGTGTTTGAAAGGTTTTATAGCCCATGTCCCTTCACAGGGGCAGGCCACTGATTGAGTTGAGCCCTATTTTATGAAAAGCCAAATCTCACATTTTAAAAGCTAAAATCACATTTCATCCCATCACAAATAATTTCGTATTCAAACATTTAAACTAAAAAACAATTCCATGAGAATCCGATAACTCTGATGTGTAGACTTTCCACTGTAGAGTTTATGTCATCTTATCATTGATGAGAATGTCTCAGATGACAACCGAACTGACATCATATTCATTAAGTACCACCGCATATATTCCATTGGTCGGATTACCAGAATATAGTTCATTTCCCCCACCCCCTTCGAATGTTCCCAGAATCTCTCCAAGGGTTTTGCAAATGTAATCTCAGTAGGGTAGAAAGAGGAAAAAGGGGTGAAGAGGTACTTATGACTGTCATAAACCTACCCCCCAGGCCAACGTCATGACACTGGCCCTCGCTTCATATTCGTCGCCAAACCCACTGGCTCCAGGTCATCTATAAGTCTTTGCTAGGTAAAGCCCCGCCTATTCTCAGCTCACTGGTCACCATAGTAGCACCCACACATAGCACGCGCTCCAGCGGGTATATTTCACTGGTCACCCCCAAAGCCAACACCTCGTTTAGCCACCTTTCCTTCCAGTTCTCTGCTGCCAATGACTGGAATGAATTTCAAAAATCACTGAAGCTGGAGACTTATATCTCCCTCACTAACTTTAAGCATCAGCTGTCAGAGCAGCTTACCGATCATTGCACCTGTACACAGCCCATCTGTAAATACCCCACCCAACTACCTCATCCCCATATCGTAATTTATTTTTTGCTCCTTTGCACCCCAGTATCTCTACTTGCACATCTATCACTCTAGTGTTTAATTGCTAAATTGTAATTATTTTGCCAGTATGGCCTATTTATTGCCTTACTTCCCTAATCTTACTACATTTGCACACACTGTATATAGACTTTTCTATTGTGTTATTGACTGTACGTTTGTTTATTCCATGTGTAACTCTGTGTTGTTTCTGTCGCACTGCTTTCCTCTATCTTGGCCAGGTCGCAGTTGTAAATGAAAACCTGTTCTCAACTGGTCTACCTGGTTAAATAAAGAAGAAAAAGAAGAAATCTTTTAAATGTTAGTGATGGCTGTTTAACAGTCTGATGGCCTTGAGATAGAAGCTGTTTTCAGTCTCTCGGTCCCAACTTTGATGCACATGTACTGACCTCGCCTTCTGGATGATAGCGGGGTGAACAGGCAGTGGCTCGAGTGGTTGTTGTCCTTCATGATCTTTTTGGCCTTCCTGTGACTTCGGGTGCTGTAGGTGTCCTGGAGGGCAGCTAGTTTGCCCCCGGTGATGCGTTGTGCAGAGAGCCTTGCTCACAATCACAAGGCTCTGGAGAGCCTTGTGATTGTGGGCGGGGCAGTTGCCGTACCAGGCGGTGATACAGCCCGACAGGATGTTCTCTATTGGGCATCTGTAAAAAGTGTTTTTGGTGACAAACCAAATTTCTTCAGCCTCCTGATGTTGAAGAGGCTCTGTTGCACCTTCTTCACCAAGCTGTCTGTGTGGGTGGACCATTTCAGTTTGTCTGTGATGTGTACGCCCAGGAACTTCAAACTTTCCACCTTCTCCACTGCTGTCCATTCGATGTGGATAGGGGGTGCTCCCTCTGCTGTTTCCTGAGTCCACGATTATCTCCTTTGTCTTGTTGACATTGAGTGTGAGGTTGTTTTCCTGACACCACACTCAGAGGGCCCTCACCTCCTCCCTGCAGGCCGTCTCGTCATTGTTGGTAATCAAGCCTACCACTCTAGTGTCGTCTGCAAACTTGATGATTGAGTTGGAGGTGTGCATGGCCACGCAGTCATGGGTGAACAGGGAGTACAGGAGAGGGCTGAGTACGCACCCTTGTGGGGCCCCAGTGTTGAGGATCAGCGGGGTGGAGATGTTGTTTCCTACTCTCACCACCTGGGTGCGGCCCTTCAGAAAGTCCAGGACCCAGTTGCACAGGGCGGAGTCGAGACCCACTATTTGACAGCCTTGAGGTTAGCCTAGCATCTTGCGACACCGAGAGAGAATTGCTTGGGGAAGATTAAAGAGTTCATGCTTCCATGGGATATGGGATATAGGAGTACCGTCTGCATTGATAGCTGCGCTTGCTGTGGCTCTTATGAGGAAACCTGCACGGAACTTCCATACTTCACTGAGGGAATATCTACGAGTAGTGAGTAACCACAACGGTGGGGTGCTTCGGGACTTTATGTGTGTCGCCCTTTTTTTTTTAGCTCCTAAACGCGCCAACGGGGTTAAGCAAGCTCAAAATAATTTGGACATGGGTTGTGCACGACTCATTGGGTTTATTATTTTTATTTATTTTGATGTGATGCATTGAAAATGTAATTATACACATCTTGAACCTTATGTATGTTGCCTTGGAGTCATTTCCTGTTTCAATTTAATTTAATGCATGGGAAAGCATATCCTTTTACAATAACAAAAATCTATAATCATTCCATCTGAAGTTAATACCCTATTTGTCACCACCCTAGAGAGTTTACAATAGGGATTCTTATTGCGCTTCTCACCTAACATCCCATGCTGTTGAGATATTCTACGTAAGGTAATATCGTGAGAATCAAATTCGAGCCTGGTGAGAGGGTTACATATACATCGGAGAAGACTGAACTATAACAAAATCATTTGATTTAGTAACACCAGATTTAAAAAATAAAATAAAAAACATTGATTGATTATGAAATAATGAAAAATATGAATAACATTCCACCCATGAGGCCCCTAGATGGCAATTAGATCATTTGACTGCAATAAAGGGCCACAGTATACTCGATTTTTGAAATGCCGCGTAGCATTAAACTTAATTTTTGTACTCAAACAGCCTACTCTTTAGGACGAACGTATGGGTATTCAGACATTACCTGTTTCTCATATTTTCAGAATTTTTTCCCATTTTAAAATTGTATCACAGAATCTAGTCTCATTCTTAGTATGCTGATCAGTTTAAGGAGCAGTAGTGGTTGTGATTTAAACACCTCACATAGTTGATGCTGATTTTAATGTCATACGCAGAGAGCTGGGGCGATATTACACTTCCCATCGCAACAAAAGTATACATTTTTTGGGGTCATTGCTTTCTATCATTCAAGGAATACCACAGTTCATGTGAATTCTGGACAGGTACTCAAATCTGCTGATTATTCATCCATCCCTCCCTCTCTTTTCCAGATTAAGATCTCAGGTTCCCCTGTGGACATGATGCTGCACATGGAACATGCTTGTGGGATGCACTCCACTCCACACATACCAAAGAGACATGCACCCCTGCACTGCTTAAACATTGAGTCAGGAAATAGATTTGAAAAAAGTGCCATTTCCTCCCTCTTCCTCCTTCCTCCTTCCTCCATGCTCACTGATGATGAAACGACCACCGCTGACAGGCGAGGCAGAAAGACATTTTTCAACTTAAATGCCCAGAGGTTATGTACCATAATATTCAGTCAAAAATTAACCACCTCTACCATGGGCCTGTCTGGGACTGAAGACCATGCGAGGTGATTCCATGGAGTTGAGATTCTTCCAGCATGGCTGCAATGTTGCTATGAATATTACATTTTCACATCACAAGAACCAGTGCCAACCTAAATGGAGCCTCATCTTTCTGTTTCCATTCATCCGCTGAGCGATATTGACAGAAGCCATAACCAAATCTGTAAATCAGCCGCTTAGGCACACAATCAGATTGATCAACATAAAAAAATGCACATTCCTGTACACAAAACATGACATAGAACTAGACAGACCAGGTCAATACAGGTGAAAGCTATGATCCCTTATTGATGTCAGTTGTGAAATCCACTTCAATCAGTGTAGATGAAGGGGAGGAGACAGGATTAAAGAAGGATTTTTAAGCCTTGAGACAACTGAGACATGGATTGTGTATGTATGCCATTCAGAGGCTGAACGGGCAAGGCAAACCAGTCTGTTCAACCTCTCTTTCGTTTCGTCCGAGATCCCTAAAGATTGAAAAGCTGCCACGTTCATCCCCCTCTATCAAAGGGGGAGACACTCTAGACCCAAACTGTTATAGACCTATAGCCATCCTGCCCTGCCTTTCTAAAGTCTTTGAAAGCCAAGTTAATAAACAAATCACTGACCCTTTCGAATCCGAGCTGGTGCACCTCAGCCACGCTCAAGGTACTAAACGATATCATAACCGCCATCGATAAAAGACAGTACAGTGCAGCCATCTTCATCGACCTAGCCAAGGCTTTCGATTCCAAATGCATGCTTTTCAACCGTTCATTGCCCTACAAATACCTAGGTGTCTAGCTAGACTGTAAACTCTCCTTCCAAACTCATATCAAATATCTCCAATCCAAAATCAAATCTAGAATCGGCTTTCCATTCCGCAACAAAGCCTCCTTCACTCACGCCGCCAAACTTACCCTAGTAACACTGACTATCCTACCGATCCTCGGCTTTGGCGATGTCATCTACAAAATAGCCTCCAATACTCTACTCAGCAAATTGGATGTAGTCTATCACAGTGCCATCCGTTTTGTTACCAAAGCAATTTATACCACCCACCACTGCGACCTGTATGCTCTAGTCGGCTGTCACTCGCAACATCGCCTGACCCCCTGGCTCCAGGTCACCTATAAGTCTATGCTAGGTTAAACTCTGCCTTATCTCAGCTCACTGGTCACGTTAACAACACCCACCCGTAGCACGTGCTCCAGCAGGTACATCTCACGTGTCATCCCCAAAGCCAACACCTCCTTTGGCCGCCTTTCCTTCCACTTCCCTGCTGCCAGTGACTGGAACAAATTGCATAAATCGCTGAAGCTGGAGACATACATTTCCCTCACTAACTTTAAACATCAGCTATCTGAGCAGCTAACCAATCACTGAAGCTGTACATAGTCCATCTGTAAATAGCCCACCCAATCTACCTACCTCATCCCCATATTGTTTTTATTTACTTTGCTGCTCTTTTGCACACCAGTATCACTACTTACACACCATCATCTGCTCATCATCATCTGCTCATCTATCACTCCAGTGTTAATCTGTTCAATTGTAATTACTTTGCTACTATGGCCTATTTATTACCTTACCTCCTCATGCCATTTGCACACGGTATATAGACTTTCTGTATTTTCTAGTGTGTTATTGACTGTATGTTTGTTTATTCCATGTGTAACTCTGTGTTGTTGTTTCTGTCACACTGCTTTGCTTTATGTTGGCCAGGTCGCAGTTGTAAATGAGAACTTGTTCTCAACTAGCTTACCTGGGTAAATAAAGGTGAAATAAAAAAGTGTAAAAAGTGCCTTTGATTGGGGTGTGGTAGGTGCCAGGATAACTGGTTTGAGTTGAGAACTGCAACGCTGCTGGGTTTTTCACACTCAATAGTTTCCTGTGTGTATCAAGAATGGACATCCAGCCAATTTGACACCATTGTGGAAGCATTGGAGTCAACATGGGCCAGCGTCCTTGTTGAACGCTTTCGACACATTGCAGAGTCCATGCCATGACGAATTGAAGCTGTTCTGAGTGCAAAAGGGGAGGGAGGTGGGAGTGTATGTATACACTACATGACCAAAGGTATGTGTTCACCTGCTCGTCGAACATCTCATTCCAAAATCATGGGCATTAATATGGAGTTGGTCCCCCATTGGCTGCTCTAACAGCCTCCATTCTTCTGGGAAGGCTTTCAAATAGATGTTGGAAGGAACATTGCTGCGGAGAATTGCTGCTAATCAGACACAAGAGCATTAGTGAGGTCAGGCACTGATGTTGGGCGATTAGGCCTGGCTCGCAGTCCCAAAGGAGTTTGATGGAGTTGAGGTCAGGGCTCTTTGCAGGCCAGTCAAGTTATTCCACACTGATATAGACAAACCATTTCTGTATGGGCCTCGCTTTTGTGCAGGGGTTATTGTCATGCTGTAACAGGACATGGCCTTCCCCAAACTGTTGCTACAAAGTTGGAAGCACAGAATCATCTAGAATATCATTGTATGCCGTAGTGTTAAGATTCCCCTTCATTGGAACTAAGGGGCCTAGCCTAAAACATGAAAAAGAGCCCCAGACCATTATTCCCCCTCCACCAAACTTTACAGTTGGCAATATGCATTCGGCGAGGTAGTGTTCTCCTGGCGTTCGCCAAACCCAGATTTGTCTGTCGGACTGCCAGTTGATGAAGCATGATTCGTCACTCCAGAGAACGCGTTTCCACTGATCCAGAGTCCAATGGCGACAAACTTTACAGCACTCCAGCCGACGCTTGGCATTACGCATGGTGATCTTAGGCTTGTGTGTGGCTGCTCAGCCATGGTAACCCATTTCAGGAAGCTCCCGACGAACAGTTCTTGTACTGACGTTGCTTCCACAGGCAGTATGGAACACGGTAGTGAGTGTTGCAACCGAGGAAAAACGATTTTAAGCACTCGCCTGTCCTGTTCTGTGAGCTTGTGTGTCCTACGACTTCACGGCTGAGACAGTGTTAATCCAACACGTTTCCACTTCACAATAACAGCCCTTACAGTTGACTGGAGAAGCACTAGCAGGGCAGAAATTTTACGAACTGACTTGTTGGAAAGGTGACATCCTATGACGGTGCCACATTGCTGTTTAACTGCTGCTACTCTCTGTTGTTATCATCTAGGCATAGTCACTTTAATAACTCTACCCACATGTATATATCACCTCAACTAACCGGTGCCCCCACACATTGACTCTGTACTGGTACCCGCCTATAAATAGTATCGCTATTGTTATTTTACTGCTACTCTTTAATTACTTGTTACTTTTATTTCATATTGTTACCGGAATTTTGTATTATTTTTAATTAAAAAAAATGTTTAACTGCATTGTCGGTTAGGGGCGCGTAAGTAAGCATTTTGCTGTTGTATTCAGCGCATGTGACTAATAAAATTTGATTTGATTTGACTTGAAGTATTCACACCCCTGAGTCAATACATGCTAGAATCACGTTTGGTAGCGATTACAGCTGTGAGTTTTTGTGGGTAAGTCTCTAAGAGCTTTGCCCACCGGGATTGTACAATATTTGCACATTATTATTTTTAAATTCTTCAAGCTCTGACCAGTTGGTTGTTGATCATTGCTAGAAAGCCTATTTCAAGTCTTTCCATAGATCTTCAAGCCAATTTAAGTCAAAACTGTAACTGGCCACTCAGGAACTATCAATGTCATCTTGGTAAGCAACTCCAGTGTATATTTGGCCTTATGTTTCAGCTTATTATCCCGCTGAAAGGTAAATAGGTCTCCCATTGTCTGTTGGAAAGCAGACTGAACTAGGTTTTCCTCTAGGATGTTGCATGTACTACTCTGTTTCTGTTAATCCTAATCTCTTCCTCATCTCCCATACCATCTAATGTGACTAGCCCTGATGCTTCTCCCTCTTTTTCCCCTGCCCAGCTACAAAGTTTCTCCCTGCAGGAAGTCACTGAGTCTGAGATGATAAAGGAGCTCCTTAAACGTGACCCCCAAAAAACATCTGGATCAGATGGCTTAGATCCTTTCTTCTTTAAGGTTGCAGCCCCTATCATTGCCACACCTATCTCTGACCTTTATAACCTGTCTCTCCTCTCTCGGGAGGTTCCCAATGCTTGGAAGGAAGCCACGGTGCGTCAAGTTGATCCTAACTTTTATCGGCCAATTGTCACGACTTCCGCCGAAGTAGGTCCCTCTCCTTGTTCGGGCGGCATTCGGCGGTCGACGTCACCGGCTTTCTAGCCACCACCGATCCACTGTTCATTTTCCATTTGTTCTGTCTTTGTCTTACACACCTGGCTTCACTCAACCAATTACTTGTTTATTATTTAACCCTCTGTTCCCCATGTGGTGTCTGTGACTGATTGTTTATCGTATTTCGGTCCGTCTTTGTGGGCTCGTGATGCTACTTTGTAAATGTGTCTTTTTGAGTAAAATACGTTGATTACTCATATCTGCTGTCCTGCATCTGACTCTCTACACCAGCTACACATAGGACCCTTACACCAATTTCTATTTTGCCCTGTTTATCAAAAGTGTTGGAAAAACTTGTCAATAATCAACTGACTGGCTTTCTTGATGTCTATAGTATTCTCTCTGGTATGCAATCTGGTTTCCTCTCAGGTTATGGATGTGTCACTGCAACCTTAAAGGTCCTACATGATGTCACCATTGCCCTTGATTCTAAGCAATGTTGTGCAGCTATTTTTATTGCCCTGGCCAAAGCTTTTGATACGGTAGACCATTCCATTCTAGTGGGCCGGCTAAGGAGTATTGGTGTCTCTGAGGGGTCTTTGGCCTGGTTAGCTAACTACCACTCTCAAAGAGTGCAGTGTGTAAAGTCTGAACATCTGCTGTCTCAGCCACCTCCTGTCATGAAGGGAATACCCCAAGGCTCGATCCTAGGGGGAAGTTACTGCCTGAGAAATGTATATGCAGATGATACAGTCAGCTGGCCTTCCCCGGATTTGGTGTTAAACAATCTACAAATCTTTCATAGTGTCCAACAAGTTTTCACTGCCCTTAACCTTGTTCTGAACACCTCCAAAGCAAAGGTCATGTGGTTTGGTGAGAAGAATGCTCTCCCCACAGGTGTGATTACTACCTCTGAGGGTTTAGAGCTTGAGGTAGTCACCTCATACAAGTACTTAGGAGTATGGCTAGATGGTACACTGTCCTTCTCTCAGCACATACTGTATCAAAGCTGCTGGCTAAGGTTACATCTAGACTTGGTTTCCGCTATCATAATCGCTCCTCTTTCACCCCATCTGCCAAACTAACCCTGATCTAGATGACCATCCTACCCATGCTAGATTACAGAAACGTAATTTATAGATCAGCAGGTAAGGGTGCTCTTGAGAGGCTAGATGTTCTTTACCATTTGGCCATCAGATCTGCCAACAATGCTCCTTATAGGACACATCACGGCACTCTATACTCCTCTGTAAACTGGTTATCTCTGTATACCCGTCACAAGACCCACTGGTTGATGCTTATTTATAAAACCCCTTAGGCCTCACTCCCCCCTATCTGAGATACCTACTGCAGCCCTTATCCTCCACATACAACACCCATTTTGCCAGTCACATTCTGTTAAAGGTCGCCAAAGCACACACATCCCTGGGTCGCTCGTCTTTTCAGTTCGCTGTAGCTAGCGACTGGAACGAGCTGCAAAAAACACTCAAACTGGACAGTTTTATCTCCATCTCTTCATTAAAAGACTCAATCATGGACACTCGTACTGATTGTTGTGGCTGCTTCATGTGATGTATTGTTCTCTCTACCTTCTTGCCTTTGTGTGTGCTGTTGTCTGTGTCCAATAATGTTTGTGCCATGTTTTGTGCTGCATTGTGCTGCTGCCATGTTGTGTTGCTACCATGTTGTTGTCTTGTAGTGTCGCTACCATGCTGTGTTGTCAAGTGTTGCTGCCTTACTATGTTGTTGTCTTAGGTCTCTCTTCATGTAGTGGTGTGGTGTCTCTCTTGTCGTGATATGTGCTTTGTCCAGTATTTTTATTTTTAATCCCTGCCCCCATCCCCACAGGAGGCCTTTTGCCTTTTGGTAGGCCGTCATTGTAAATAATAATTTGTTCTTAACTGTCTTGCCTAGTTAAATAAATGTTAAATATATATGTATTTTAAATACGCATAACATGATGCAGCCACCATCATGGTTGAAAATATGAAGAGTGGTACTCAGTGATTTGTTGGATTTGCCCCAAACATAACGCTTTGTATTCAGGACATGAAGTTCATTTCCTTGCCACATTTGTTGCAGTTGTACATTGGTGCCTCATTGCAAACAGCATGTGTGTTTTGGAAAAGAAAACAAACCTGTACAGGCTTCCTTCTTTTCACTCTGTCATTTAGATTAGTATTGTGGAGTAACTACAATGTTGTTGATCCATCTTCAGATTTCTCCTATCACAGCCATTAAACTCTGTGACTGTTTAAGTCACCATTGGCCTCATGGTGAAATCCATGAGCGGTTGACATTATAGGGTATTGTGTGTTGACCGGTGACACAAAATCTAAATTTAATTAACTTTGAATTCACTCTGGAACAAAACAAAATATGGAAAAAGTCAAGGGGTCAAATATAATTCCTGAGGGCACTACTGTATTTATTTTTTATGCTCTCTACCTGTCCCAATTCCAAATGGGACATTATTTGTCTTTACCTGAACATGCAAACACCATCAGATAGAATTCATAGCAAGCAGTCATATTCCAGTGCACTGGAATGACATTCAGATGAACTGGAATGACATTCACTCTCATGGGATGCGTGGCCAAAAAATAACAAACTGAAAGCCACACCCCCAATAAACCATGAATATGACCGCATTTTGTAATAAAGTATGTCACTGTGCTTCTATGGCTATATGCACCATGCCATTGCCTACTTCATTTGTTCCTTTAGCAAACAAGACAGCTCATAATCCAGTGCCTTGATCACAGTCAACACACCAATATTCAAGTATTATTTAGCTTTAAATTGCTACATTTTCTCTCAGCCTCATGGCAATATGTGTAGAATTGCAGGACATTTCCGCCGGCCCACCCACCAACACATTTTTGGCTATGCTACTGCTGTAAATACTGCCACATTTTAGTCATTTGTTGTGTACAGTATTTCGTTGGACAAATTATTTGGCAAGAGTAAACCAGAACTTCTGTTGAAGAATTTAGAGGATCAGCCCCTTCATTAAAGCCTGGGAGACCCTGTTGGAGGGCACCATATTTAGGCCCCTGATTTTCCTGTGCAGGAAGTGGATCGATAGAGGCTTTCAGTCGGCTCCACCATCCATTCCCTCGTGTTAACGACAGCCATAATTCACAATGCTGGGGGAAGGGAGGGGGGGGGGGGGGGGAAGGGGGGGGGGGGTCATATATATATATATATCACCCCAGAGCTGTGACCTTTCTGTCTCCCTCTTGACAGCTCAGAGGAAAAAGGTGTCAATTAATGACATTTAGAAATTTCATATCACTCTCAATAACTCAGATTTTTACACAAACTATTGGTGGGCCGAGGTGGGCGTATGGTACAACCTTCCACAGCTAGATCAGAGTTGAGGCCAGCCATTAATGTCATCTCTTCCTATGCAATCATTTTGAACTCAGTTCAGCATAAAAGCCAATAGATCATCATAATTATCCCCAGATGATATATTACTCATATCAGATGTCCCATTTCAATCTCTGTCATGGCACTCCTCTGTATCGCTTTGTATAAAAAGAGTGCTTCTTAATTAATGATCTTTAGAATTTTGAACTACAACAGATTTGGTCAGAAGACCCAATGTACTGTGGTATACAAGATTGGTCATGTGATTGCCTTACACACTTTC
Organism: Oncorhynchus kisutch; assembly: GCF_002021735.2. Lineage (NCBI taxonomy): Eukaryota > Metazoa > Chordata > Actinopteri > Salmoniformes > Salmonidae > Oncorhynchus > Oncorhynchus kisutch. Next base: position 58,284,462 of record NC_034176.2, read on the forward strand.
TCTACTACCCCACCCCCCCTGTCCCCCGTCCCGCCCCCCATCCCTCCATCCCATGCCCCTGTCTGGCAGTCTATTCTGACTCCCCCTCTTTCTCCCTCTGCCTCCAAATGCTATGTCAGTTCCATATCAGTGACACTGGCTATTGAGCTGAGTATCAGTCCCATTCAAAAGTGGGAGTAAATAGCCAGGGGGTGACATAACCTTTCTTGTAGTGCCTGGGTGTACATATACAAATAATTGAAGCCCTTGACCCTGTCTAGCAGCATAGGGCTGTAAGTACAAACCTGACATTTTGATACCGCTTCAGGGGCCCTTCTCTCACTTATTTTTATATTTCAATAATCCATGACGGGCAGGAATAGGGAGACGGGAGAAGTGTGAATGATTAACACTGTCAAGCTCAAATAATGTACTCAGAAAACAGACTATAAATCTGCTTCTGTGACATTTTCAAACCCAACACGCACATTCCCTCTTTAAATGCCATTCATTATTTATTTATATATTCCTGTGTGTTTTTTATTTTATTATTTGGTCCTCCCCAAACCACAAACTGTATGTAACCTTTTCAATGTAATCTCACTCTGGATTCTGAGGTCTTGATAATGATACATAAAAAAAGGGTTCCAAAAGGGTTCTTCGGCTGTCCCCATAGTAGAACCTTTTTTTGAATCCAGGTAGAACTCTTTTGGGTTCCATGTAGAACCCTCTGGGGGAATGATTCTACATGGAACCCAATACGGTTCTTCCTGCTACTGAAAGGGTTATACCTGGAACCCCAAAATAATTATTCAAAGGGTTCTCCTATGGTGACAGCCAAGGAACCCTTTTAGGTTCTGGATAGCTAATTTTTTCTAATAGTGTAGTATATGAGTGGAACACAGGACAGTCAGAGATGGGAAGGTCAATGCCTATACTGGTTGTTGAATTTTCTATGGTCAGCATATACTAATGCGCCAGGCTGATAAAGACTGACAGCTACCGACATCAGTCGGCCAGGTTGCCATGGAAGGGTCCTCACACAGGAGGGATATGCTTGTTTTCTCATCGACTTTGCACGGTTCAGTCGATGGTTATCTCTGACTATATGCCCTCATTGCAATCTCTGCCCAACCAACGTCCTCGTTTTACGTTCACGTTTTAATCATCGGCCTGTGATGTTTTGCTGTCACGGCTCAGAATTTACACCCCATCAACAGCATTTGCATATTGCCTAATATGGACATTTCCAATTCAGAGTGTCACTGACAGCCCACATGTTTCATGGCCATTATCCAACAATGTGCTGATAAGACCGATGAAGTTAATTCCTGACCTTAAGATTGACTCATTTTAACCCTGAACATTTTTTTTCAGTTCTAATGTATTTATTTTAGCTCAATCTTATTATTACACTTTTGATTAGCTTGTAATGTTCCAGCGTGTATTGAATATTAAATGAAAGAAGTAACATTTGTGAAAATTGATCTCCTTTCCAGAAAAATCTAACCCAAACTGTCTTTGTGTTCAATAAGAAAATGTGGCTAGATTGCTACTTATGAACCTCATTCCTTTTCTCCCTACTCTCTCCCTACTTATTTACACGTTGTTTTGATACACAGCTGCCATCAGTGTGAAATATTAATGCAGAGGGCTGATTTGGGGTGTCGAGCAGTGTCATTCATTTGCCTTTTAATCATCCAGCAAAAAAAAGGGAAAATAAACTTGCCCCTCTGATCGTCAAAGTCCTCCCAATGTCATCCACTTGCCTGTCTTGCCCCTCATTGACAGTTGCATTTTGAGAGTCAGTGAGTGGGTGAGTGTTCCCATGTTTTCTCTAGTTAGCCATGGAAGGATGCGACCCATGAAAATTTAAACATGACACAAACTCATCATAGCCACCAACAGGCCGTCCTAGGAAAAAAAGGAGGGGAAGTCAACATTGCCTTTCCTGAAAATGTCTAAATTAATTTTACATATCACAAAATGGCCGCCTAAGACTGCATATAGAAGTTGTTTGGTGTTAGCATCAAATTAGTACTATTTCATGACAAAATGGTGGGCCTCAAAATACCTAGCAAGAACTGTCTGAGACTGTGTAAGGACACTTTCTCAAGACATGTGCATTTTCCACATGCCTCATTGTTTAGTCCTTTGTTTGTTTCTTTTGAGAGCTCCAGTTAAGAGAGAATACGTTCTCAAAGGCACAAAGGGGACGAGCCATGATTAATGTGATTGCATTTAAAATTCTGCTTAATAACATTATCATAATTATTACATTAATCATCGGAACCCATTGACAGCATAAATGTTTCTCTAAATGTGATCATGTTCAAGAGGATATTAAGTAGTGACTATATTTTATTCCAAAACCACCGATAAAGATGTCTTGCCACATAGATACCTGTCCAGGCAGAGAAAGATTTATAACGCTGTTTAATTCCTAGGAAAATACAGTTAAGACTCTATATGCCCCTTTGTCTGAATTCTTAATAAGGGTATCTAATTAATATTTATAGTGTAATTGCTTTTTCCGTTTTATTTTTTATTTTTTTGTTGAAAAAGGAATAACAAGGCCAAAATACTGTTGTTGGTAATTAAGACAAATTCATTAATTATTAAAGATGCAAACATGTCAAGCAAGCATAACTAATTATTTGAGCGTGTTAACAGTTGTTTAATGTTAGCAGCCAATTCATTATTTAGTGTGCGCATGCCATTTTTTGCATTGTTTGAAATGCGAAAAGATAAGTGGGGTGAAGGAAGTCCGTCTTTATTTTCAGAACAAGGAGACAAATCCCCAAGTTTTACATCTCTAAATATACACCGTGGGTCAGTGCAGTCTGTGGGGTGATTCTAGGCAAGTGGTTCAAATTCCCTCCCATTGTTCTAGTCGTGTGAGAAGGCATCAAGCAGGAAGGAGAAGTAATGCGCCGGCAGACAACTTATGTTGTTATGTCTTAATTGTCACCTGAAGCGCTTACAATCTGGAGCACTGTCAAAACCCAGATCTGACCGTCTCTTAGCTGAGGAGAGGAAAGGGTGGGGAGGCAACAAACAAATAAAAACAAATGGCTAATTGGAAACATTCGCTTTTATTAACCTGAGGCCAAATATGTTGTCAGATGTATTAACCTTGAGATGGTGGGGTTGGGGTTTAAAGTACATATGAACCAATCCCATTGCACTAGGTATAGGCATGCTGCCTGAAAAATATTTTCTGCTAAAACATCCTTAAACATTTGATCCTCATGCCCAAATCTATTTGCGTAAGGCGCTTGATGGAAATCACCACTTTACAGATGTTCAGAACCCATAACCATTGTCATGTGGAAATTGTCAATTAGGTTTAGGGCTGAAAGATTTGTCAGTTTTAATCACAATTTGTTTTTGTTTCTTTCTTTAATTTTTCATTGTGGAGATTGTGAATTCTAAGGTTCGGTGGGCAGGATGACAAAACAAATGTAAATAGTAGTACATATGACTGTTACTTATTCAGCCAACTGCTCTTTCTTCTGTGTGAGATATGAAGAGGTAGAGAGGATATTGCCAGATCTTTTTCTACTCATTTTGTGGCCATAACCTTCAAGGCTGATATTACTTGCATCTCCTTAAGTATTTCCATTAAGGCTCCAGACCAATAATATCATTCCCACTTGGAAGTGATGTTACTGGATAAGGGGGAAAAACCTATTAAGCAAACAGGGCCTTATCTTCTATGGTCATTGAGTGGCCTGCCATGCAAAAAGCCAATCAGACTATTTCAAGTACACTTCATTTATAGACATCTTAATACCTTCTCTTTTAACACATTACAACAAGGGTACATGGATTGACATTAACGAATGCAGTAGCATGAATACATGAATTGGTTAGACTCAAGCGGTTTAGGGCTAGATTCAGTACATATCGCAGAGGATCTGCGTTATAGTGTGATTGATATTCTATGGTAATTTCAGATATATGCGGAGTGTAACGTGAATGGAGTCTCTGCAAATGCGGGAATATTGCATTTAAATTTAAATGTAAAATCCTAATATGGGTAAATCCATCTTCACAGATCTAAGACTGTGTGACTGCTCTGTGTCCAGTGGATGTAAAGAAAGGCCAGTGTAAGAGTGTAAGGGTTAACCCCCTCTCCTCTCTGGTCCCCCTCCCTCCTGTGGTCTCATGTGTGATTTATGGGTTGATCCTGGCCTGTGGGGAGTTGACAGTTGCTTTCATTTTCTTATATATATTTTTCCCTCCCTGCCAAGGTCACCGGGGAGCGAGACCTCTCCAAGTTTTTCCAGCGTCCGTCCCCCTTGGCCCTCCTTCGCCCCCTCTTCCTCCCCCTCTTGGCCTGATGCTCCCATGAATCATCCAGTCTTCCCATCGAACCTCCTGACGCCTCCTTTCCAACGCACCCGCCCCGACTTCCGCAATCCTTCTTCATTCCCGCTAACAATTTGGTAATGAAATATTGATTTTTAGTTAGATTCAAATGGATGTTATTAACTTTGCATTGATAAATCGCTCCTAAGGCCGGCCTGGAAGTACCTCAGTCAAAACCCTGGTCCGTATGGCCACACCTGGAGGTGCGTTGGCCGGACGTTTCTGTCACCCCTGTGCCTCCTCTAGCCCCCTTACAGCCCCTCCTTGAATCATACAACGACAAGGTTGTCTGTTCTTAACTGCACTCATTTCAGTGACGGGCTACAATCTGAAGTGTGTTTAACCCTGATGAATCACACCTTCAAATAGAAACATCTATCGTCCATGATGACTATACACTATAAAAGTCATCCTTAGTGATGAAGAAAAGAAGCCATTTACTTTCTGACTTTTGGTCCAGCCAAATGATACACGCAGGGGAATGGTTTTCATCTCTGCTAACTAAAGGCGTTGTCAAATCATTCTTAAGGGTTTGTGACAGTTAACTGGCAGGTAAAATGTTGACATGGTAGTTACTCTTGTGTCTGGGTATTCATTTGTCTCCTTTCTTTTCGACATGTAGAACAGTCGACATCTACAGTATTTTGGGATAGGGTTTCAAGTCAAAGGGAACTCTCAGCATTCACATATTTCCTCAGCGATTTGTTTGTTTTAGCTTCATCCATTTGCTGAAATGAAACTGGCAGCTTGAAGAAAGTTTAGAATGTGACATCTGAATCCGGAGGTTTTTCTTGGTCCTGTACTTATTGCCTTAACACAGTAATCCCATTGTGTATTTGCTTGCTGGATGATTCAACATCTGCCCTCACACTTCTTGTTTTTTTTTCTTCTTCTAGCCCTGTCTGTTTTGGTATGCATCGCTATGCCATGCCAGGCACTGCAGCATTGCTTAGTAACCAAAGAAGATGCATGGAGGGAAGCAAAACCCCCGATACAAATTCAGTGTTAAAAAGTGGTATTTGACACAAGACGGACACCAAGAGAGGGGTCCCCTGAGGGAGACCCCAGGGTGCATATGAGATGGGGAGGGCATTTACATTTCTCTCATGCGTTGCTGTGACAGCGACACAATTTCCTGTTCCGTCTGGAGAGGTTTGACGGTAGGGTTGGACTGAAATGTAATCTCAGGCCTTCGGCACACTGCCTCCCCTGAGGATTCCAAGAAATTTTGAACTTTGGTAATCTTTTTATTCAGCCCTCAGCTACTCCATTTTGCCTGAAAAACAATGACCAACTAGGAAATGGACTCCTAATATCCTCTCCATGAGATTTTTCAATAGGACCCTTTTTATTACAGTCCTCCTCTCCCAGGATGAAGGTCCAAGCAAGTAAGGTAATGTGAGAGTCCGTGTGTGTACTTGTTTTCATTGTATGTGTGTGTGTGTGTGCGTGTGTGCCTGCATGCATGCGTATGTGTATTGAGAGTGCCCATTTGCGGTCATGTTCATTTCTCAGGAGACTGGCGCTCCATGGCATCAATAGGGACATGGGCTCCCCTGTCACAGTGATGAATGTTTGGACACCAGATCACTCTACAGACAGGTTTCACAAGTTCACACACATGTATGTGTGATGTATGTGCAGCTGGGTACATGTGTGTGGCATGTCCTAAACAAACATGCTACATACGTACACATTTTTGGCAAAAAAAGCACAAACTGTGATTGCTAATCACTACCAGTTTAAGTAGTGAATGTTGACTTTTCATCCAATGTTGTTTTGTAGCAGTGAATGATTAAATAGGTATTTGTCTGGCATCTTCCTGGTTAAATGAAATTGCATCATTTTGATGGAGTATAATAATCATGCTTAGATTCTAAACATAAGAAATGGACAGGATATACTGTAGAATATGCGTGGGTGGACACATCCAGTGCATAGTGTTGTTATGGATCTGTCTGTCAATATCAAATACTTGTTTAAGACCATAGCCCAATGAACAATACAATGAGGGAACAACTGGATGAGAGTACAAAATAGAATAGTGACATCACACCATGTAATTGCCTACATGCTCACGTTCTCACACGGACGATACCTTTGCGATAGGGTGACCTTCATTAGCTTGTCTAAGGTATATAACCTCCCTCTCCTGGCTATGTTGGGACTGTAGGACAACGTACATCTTGATACTAGCGCGGTATTGAGGAGAGACCCTGTCTCATTCTACATGTAGATAACCCATGTTATTAGCTACCTGATGGTCAATCAATAAAGCACTTCCTCGGTCGTGACGATGAACTAAGTCCTTCACAAGATAATAATCTCTCCACTGCCGTCGCAATAATTGGTTAGCCTCTCAATCGGAGCTTTGTTGACAACGGTTTGCATATTAAAACACGGGATCCACAGTCCGTCATTCTGATGCAGAATAGAAATATGATTTTCAAAATAATTGCGCTTAAAAGGCAGGCCAAAAATAGCCTGCTATGGACATCGTTTGAAGTCTCAGATAATTATTTGACTTATTCAATGCATTGTAAATGGAGATGTTTATCACTGGCTGCTCGGACTGGGCCTACAGTGAAGCGCGTCGTTGAATCCCTGACGTCCATCTCTCCATGGAACTGCGTTATCTTCCCAATGAGTACCCATTCCCCCGTGGACCCGCTTGAAGTTGTGCACCGATGAGGATGGTGTTTAAACGTAAAGCGCCCATCCATCTGCCTCTCTCCTCCTACTTCGTATTCTTACTCTATTCTTTAGCCTTTTTTTCTCTACTGAAATATGTTATCATGTGAATATATTTGAAAAAAGGAGCTTAAATCTGCATGTGTTTTTTCCCCTCACATTTGTAGTTTACATAAATAAAAACAAATGGTGATGTCTCTATGAAATTGGCAGATGCACCTTGGCACTCTCAGGCCTGACCAAAAGAGCCCAGAGTGAGCAATGGGTCACCCCAAAGAGCCTGACACTGATCCTGACCGTCTGGCCTTTTTATTATATATTTTCTTTATTGAACCTTTTAACCTTTTATTTAACTAGGCAGTGGCCTTCAAAGCAATGGCATTGAAGTTGACAAAGGTTACTGTGGGCCAATCTACAGAGTTCCAGGCCCAGTTGTCTCAGATATAGCTGTCATTTATCTGTCTCACTGTCCCATGATGGTACTGAGGGCGTCTTGTTTGTGCGACTCTTACACTTGCATCATGCCAGTGGCAGGTTTCCCTCCAGTGTTGCTCCTGGTTGGGGGACTGTTAGGGTGGATGGGGCTGACAGGAGGGCAGAGCTGGATGGGAGGTGGCAGGGCTGAGGCGGGGCTGACAGAGACAGTCTGCAGAGGGCCTGACCAGTGCTGCTGCTTTTGGGTTCTCTCTGGCCAGGCACCAGAGGGATGGCCAATCTGGGTGGAGCCGCCTGTCAGAGCCGGATCATAGGATGTGGCAGCAAGAGGCAGTCACTCAGGAGCAGGTTCAGCAGCTGGCTCCTCTGGGATGATCCGCATGGGACCGGCTGGAGCACAGAGGCTGGGACTGGTAACCTCTGCAGTACCCCTGACACACACTTACACACAGAAACGCTTCTACCAGCATATATAGAAACATTCATTACTACACATGCCAACGCTCATAAGTAAATGCTAAATACTGAGACACATGGGACACAGAGAACAGCACACTTAACACAAACACATTTATATAAGAAAGACACAAAACACATAGATACAACATATCTCATATCTCCAGTTGAAGTTGGAAGTTTACATACACCTTAGCCAACTACATTTAAACTCAGTTTTTCACAATTCCTGACATTTAATCCTAGTAAAATTCCCTGTCTTAGGTCAAGTAGGATCACCACTTCATTTTAAGAATGTGAAATGTCAGAATAATAGTAGAGAGAATTATTTATTTCAGCTTCGATTTCTTTCATCACATTCCCAGTGGGTCAAAAGTTTACATACACTAAATTAGTAGTTGGTAGCATTGCCGTTAAATTGTTTAACTTGGGTCAAATGTTTCAGGTAGCCTTCCACAAGCTCCCCACAATAAGTTGGGTGAATTTACGCACATTCCTCCTGACAGAGCTGGTGTAACTGAGTCAGGTTTGTAGGCCTCCTTGCTTGCACACATTTTTTCAGTTCTGCCCACAAATGTTCTATAGGATGGGATGGTGTTCTTCGGCTTGCAAGCCTCCCCATTTTTCCTCCAAACATAACAATAGTCATTATGACCAAACAGTTCTATTTTTGTTTCATCAAACCAGAGGACATTTCTCCAGAAAGTGCGATCGTTGTCCCCATGTGCAGTTGCAAACCGTAATCTGGATTTTTTTATGGCAGTTTTGGAGCAGTGGCTTCTTCCTTGCCGAGTGGTCTTTCAGGTTATGTCGATATAGGACTCGTTTTACTGTGGATATAGATACTTTTGTACCTGTTTCCTCCAGCATCTTCACAAGGTCCCTTGCTGTTGTTCTGGGATTGATTTGCACTTTTCGCACCAAAGTACGTGCATCTCTAGGAGACAGAACAGGTCTCTTTCCTGAGCGGTCTGACATCTGTGTGGTCCCTTGGTGTTTATACTTGAGTACTATTGTATGTACAGATGAATGTGGTACCTTCAGGCATTTGGAAATTGCTCCCAAGGATGAACCAGACTTGTGGAGGTCTATAATGTTTTTTCTGAGTTCTTGGCTGATTTCTTTAGATTTTCCCATGATGTCAAGCAAAGAGGCTTTTGTATGTTGGCTTTTGAGAGTTTGAATGTTGGCCATGAAATTAGTGTGAATTAGTGAAATTATCTGTCTGTAAACAATTGTTGGAAAAATGACTTGCATGCACAAAGTAGTCCTAACGGACTTGCCAAAACTATAGTTTGTTAACAAGACATTTGTGGAGTGGTTGAAAAATGAGTTTTAATGACTTTAACTTCCAACTTCAAGTGTATTTGCATAACACTGAGGCGGAACATTTCATTCTTAGCCTAATCAAACAGACATCAAACAGTCCCCTATCTCCTTTACTCTCAAACACTATCACTGAGCACGTAGCTAAAGTGGATCACAATTGCAGGGAGATAAGAATGATGTTTTCCCCTCGCTACTTTTTGTCCCACAGGATAAATGACATTTCTCACCAGTGCACCGCAGTTTTTGAGGGTAACGTTTCTGTTAAATCATGTATTAACACGCATCAGACGTATTCCTCATCGCATTGGAAGGAAATGGCATCAGGCCTTTGGTAAAAAAAAAGAGCAATTACAGCTATTAAGAAATCAAAGCATGCCAATATCCCATTATTCAACTTCCACTTCCACATTTTTCAAAGCATAAATCTTCTGCTAAAATGAAAAACATCTCGTTTTTTGCCCTGCGCCAAAGACTTGAGAGACACCTCCTTAATCAAAAGGTTGCCTCATCATTTTTTCCCATGCAGGATTTCTTAATGATGCTGTTGGTCCTCATGGAGGATCCTGCTTACGACATCCTCATCCTTTCCCCTGACAGCCTCCTCCATCACCCGTCACTTCAGACGCATGGTTCTTTGATTCCAGGGAAAGCGAGGGCCGCTACATCAATCTGGCCTCGCTCCCGCTTTAAGGCGTGAGAGTGAATATGAACATATCCAGCCATATCAGGGACATCAGTCTTACTGCGACTCAGGAGGGCCATGGCAGGTCCTCTCACAACCAAGTTTTAAATGAAGTAGAAACTTCAGTTCAGTTCACAGACAATTTTACAGCTCCTCTCCCCACTCAAAAAAAAAAACCTCATCAAACATATTAACAATATGGCTGTTTCCCATCTGGAAAAATTATGTGACTGATCCATGATGTGAAAGTAAGTGTTTCACTATGAAATCCCAATTTGAATGGGGAATAGTGTGGCGGAAGAGATGAGGAAGGGTACTGATACCGTTCTCAAGGTTAGGAGGAACAGGAAGCCCCATCCACAGTTCTACCCTCCTCACATACTGTTATCACCATAGTACCCTCCCTCGAACACACCAATCCTAAAGTATACATTTACATGTACTGTACATAGGCACTCCCAGGTTCTAACCAGGAGACAGAGACAGGGCCTGTGACCATGTTCTGTTATCGGTGTCATTAACAATACATGAAGCCATTTACCTCAGAGTGATCTGGACCTTTATGAGTGGAAGGCACAGTTATGGTTTGTGCTTCCACCATTTATGGAAAAGAGGATGAATGACTCTTTCTATACCATAAACACAGGTGACCCCATCGTCAGTTAAATTCTGAAAAGGCCCCAAAAATACAATGATCAGAATAATCACTAGTGTCCTGGACAATAGCAAAGCCCTGGATGTCTCTGATTTCAGGACTACAGCATGGCGTGTGCGTTCCATTTCAACGGTGTCAACGGTTGAACGTTGCTCAAAATACGCCTGGCTGCGTTGTGTAGAGGAGTTTCTATTATACCAGCCGCATATGTAGTCACCAGAACAGTAGAGCAGAGCCTCATTCGATATGACGCGCGGTTTGGAAGAACCTAGACAGGGATAATAGAAGAGATCGATTGTGCACGTCACCAGAGGAATTCAAATAGTCTCAGCGAGGTTGATATTTGGCCGCATCTGTTGCAAAGTTCTGTCTGGCATTTTATTACAGGGATCGTTTTCCACTCTCCCAGAGCACCGCATGACCAAAACAAACGAGGCAATCTGCCTAATCAGAGAGACAACGGTTCCGCCTGTGTTCTGCTCAGAATCATAATCTCCCCTCGCCTCGCTCTCCCTCACGGCTGTCTCCCGGCAAGCCCAGCAGCTCCCTCTCAGTGTGGCAGAGAGAGAGAGAGGGGAGCGTGGCGAGGTGGGCGGCCGCTCCACTGTGTGTGCCCCCCTGTGATGGGTTTGTTGTGATGGGCCGTTAGTCCATAAACCTGCCTGCTGTCTGGTGTCATGAGAAAAATCAGTTTCTTCTTCTTTCCCTTTTTTTGGCTTTGCCATTACTGGGTAATGAGCCATGCAGAGGAATACACCTTCAGCTTCAGCCCGCCACTTGATGGGGGCTTGCTGACACTACACTATACTCTGGTACTGTGCTACACAACACTGGCTAGAGATACTGGGAGTCATGTGTGTAGGGGTATTGTGTGAGCATGTGCGTGGTTGTGCTGTTGGCTTGAGTGCATGCTTTGCTGGAAGAGATTGCATGTGTGTGTGTGTGTGTGTGTGTGTGTGTGTGTGTGTGTGTGTGTGTGTGTGTGTGTGTGTGTGTGTGTGTGTGTGTGTGTGTGTGTGTGCGCGTGCGTGCGTGCGTGTGTGCACACATGCACCCTCTTTCATCCATCAATCACATCATTAGTCAAACCAGACAGGGCTGTCAGTGAGGGCACAGGCGCTTACTGCTGGGAGGTGAGCAGACAGGTGTTAGCACTTCACCCAAAACAAGCCCCTCAAACGAGCCGCCGGCCCAGTCAAGAGAATCCGCTCACAGCCTACAATATCAGAGACCAAGAGAGGGCGAGAGAGGAGGGTGTGAGGTAAAGAAAGGCTGAAAAGAAGGGTAGAATATAGAGATCGAGGTAATGACATAGATGAAGAGATGAGAGAAAGGCCAAACAGGACCACGCTCTCTCTTTAACAGGAACTCAGAGAGAACGTTCATTAACCAAGGAGAGAGTGAATAAGGAAAAAGGAAAAACTGTGAGGGGGTCATTCTTTTCAGACCTGCTTGACTTCTACGTTTAATTGTGTGTTAGAACAGAGCTGTAAATCTGAGTTCTCTGACCGTGACAATGTCTGGCATCCCCCTCATGGATCTAATCCAACCAAAGAGGGGCAGAAGAGAGCTGGCGTTGATTAGCCTAACAAATGATTTAGGGGCTGACATTTCTATTTTTCCCAGGAAATAGCTTACAAATGATAGAATAGATAATCAGGATATTGTGATATTGCTCGCAGATTTGTCTCGGTTTTGTGTTGTTGGCAGCGCTAATTTCCTGCTGATGGTTGCCCAGGCCCCTGGAGACATACATAGTATACCGCAGACTAGCCTCCCTCCCTCCCTCCGAGCATCACATCCACTGATACACACAATATGGGTGAAGCATCCCTGCATACTGAATGGATTCAGATATTATGGAGATCAGATGAAAGTTGAAAACATGCTGATATCGTCAACAGCATGAGATATTTGGCAGAGCTCTGTTTTCCGAATTTTTCTGTCTATTACGTCACCAACAGGAAGCATCTGAACACATCTGTGGTGGTCCTATATTCACAGTTCAACTCTTTGTACACCACATCACAACTTTGTTTTCCTTTGCAACTTTTTTTCCCTCAGGATTTTTTCATATCCTGAGGAGATTTATCAAGCTAATAGGTGTATAAATAAAATGTAATGTTCGAGCAGAGCCAATGGAATAACGAGAGAACACAGCGATGCCAAGACTCCCTGCACCTGGCTGCTCTGTTCGCTCACATCGGTTAAACATTTTCCACTTTATTAACTCGTCTTTAGGTTGCAGACACCGTGTCTCCGCCATTCAGGCCTTCAGGCCTTCAGGGCCCTGTTTGATTCCTTCCAATCTGTGTAGGCCTATGTGTGTGTGCTGGACACAGCCAGTGTGTGTATGTCTGTGTGCTGTACATGTGTGTTTTAGACTGTTTATGTTTAGCTTTTTTTCTGCTGTTTTCTTCCTCCATTTTGTAAGATATTGACCTTACAAAACAACCCCCACCACACAACGAGTGTCGTTAGGCATCTCAAACTATATTCTGTGTAATACCTTTAAGCAGGAAACAATAATATGTCACTCTTACGCTGTTCTATGCTGTGGCAGGGCACACCATTCTTTTAAGACCCATCTTATACTACTCCCCTATCCCTACACATACATGCGCCTACGTAACCTATCTAAAAAGCCCGGCCCCATGTCCGTCGTGATTTGAAGACTAGGTTAAAAAACGAAACTACTGGTTGTTGTCAGGGAGAGGATGAGCAGCGACACCAGTGAAAAGTAGTGCTGCCACATCCCCCTAAGGCTGCCCTCCCTCACTCACTTGAATATAGCCCGATATACTTGTAAACATTATTGAAGATAACAACTTCATGTTTCCTCTCTTGGACGGAAACATATATGAGGTGTCTTCAATTAGCATTTTGTCCTTTTTCGGTCTTTCCTGCCTCTCTGGAGGATTCTGGGTGACCCTCTTTACTTTGTTCTGAAGAAGAATCATTGGTATACCGTCTGTTACTGTCATTAATAGAGCAGAATATTCTGTTACTGTCATTAATAGAGCAGAATATTCTGTTACTGTCATTAATAGAGCAGAATATTCTGTTACTGTCATTAATAGAGCAGAATATTCTGTTACTGTCATTAATGGAGCAGGATATTCTGTTACTGTCATTAATGGAGCAGAATATTCTGTTACTGTCATTAATAGAGCAGAATATTATGTTACTGTCATTAATAGAGCAGAATATTCTGTTACTGTCATTAATAGAGCAGAATATTCTGTTACTGTCATTAATGGAGCAGGATATTCTGTTACTGTCATTAATAGAGCAGCATATTCTGTTACTGTCATTAATAGAGCAGAATATTCTGTTACTGTCATTAATGGAGCAGAATATTCTGTTACTGTCATTAATAGAGCAGCATATTCTGTTACTGTCATTAATAGAGCAGCATATTCTGTTACTGTCATTAATAGAGCAGAATATTCTGTTACTGTCATTAATAGAGCAGCATATTCTGTTACTGTCATTAATGGAGCAGAATATTCTGTTACTGTCATTAATAGAGCAGCATATTCTGTTACTGTCATTAATGGAGCAGAATATTCTGTTACTGTCATTAATAGAGCAGAATATTCTTGTAAGGTTCTGTATTTATTTTCTTAGTCAACCTTGTGTTTTGTTGTGTTCTTGAACGAGCCCTCTCTTTCATTTTTGTTCATTGATTTCACCTGTGCTAGTTACTCACCTGGTCTCATCAGCTCCTTATTTAGTTCAGTTCATTCTGTCTGTGCCTTTGTGTGGTATTGTTCGTTTTGACTCTACTAAGCCTTGTCTTAGCTCGTTTGTGAGAAGCAGTTATGGCCTTCAGTCCTACTTTTGATTCACCTGCCTGTTTGCCTACCTGTGTATGACTATTGCCAAAATAAACACCTGCCGCGCTCTGCATGTGGATCTACACCTTTTCCTCCCTGAGTATTCATTACAATTCTGTTACTGTCATTAATAGAGCAGAATATTCTGTTACTGTCATTAATAAGGTTGCCGGGTCGAATCCCCGAGCTGACAAGGTAAAAGTCTGTCGTTCTGCCCCTGAGCAAGGCCGTTAACCCACTGTTCCCCGGGTGCCGAAGACATGGATGTCAATTATGGCAGCCCCCTGCACCTCTCGGATTCAGAGGGGTTGAGCTAAATGCGGAAGACACATTTCAGTTGAATGCATTCATTCCCCCTTTCCCTAATAGAGCAGGATATTATTGTGTGTATTGTGACCATTACAGATGGCCCTATGTATGTGTTTGTTGCACGTCCCTAGGTTTAATAATACAATTAATAGTTTACATGCTGTGACTTCCCTTTACTTTGTGGAAATATCAAGCGTGAATACTATTGGGAACATCCACTTCCACAAGATGTTCGAGATATAAATGGTGTAGCGACTCACAACTATAACCAAACAAACAATAC
Organism: Oncorhynchus kisutch; assembly: GCF_002021735.2. Lineage (NCBI taxonomy): Eukaryota > Metazoa > Chordata > Actinopteri > Salmoniformes > Salmonidae > Oncorhynchus > Oncorhynchus kisutch. Next base: position 58,299,494 of record NC_034176.2, read on the forward strand.
CTTCCCACTGATCCATTTATAGCATTTAGTTGCCAATCACTGAACCAACGTCCAGTAGTCACAATCATGACAAATGCTACAGCCGTCAATTAGCTTCCTGTCATTATTGAACTGACAACATCCTGTGATCAGGGAAACCAAAACGTGTGGCTTTGTACAATATCACCTATAGTTATTACACTCTCTCATCCACAGACGCACACAGCCTGGTGAGAACCGCTAACTTTGTAGATAGCTTTTGTCCATCGCCACAACAAAGTGGAACAGGTTTTCCCCTGTGGGAAGATAATTGTACTAACAAAAAAAATAGCATGAAAGTGGAAAACAGAAGGAGATATTGAGTGATGCTGCCAAATGCATTGAGAGCCACCTGTCCATAAATGTATAAATAGACAGAAAGACTACAATCTGCCACCGTATTACGAGCGTGCGCCCGCGCGCGTGTGCGTATGTGTCCAGCTCGACAAATATTCTCGTCCACAGTGTGTGGTGACACATTATAATACATACCGTACAAGGTCAAATCCTGCATGATGATGTAGCTGTTTACATTCCCCAGAGCCCGACCCATTGATTTGCACATCTAGTTTACCTTGTTTTCTTATGCATTTGTGACATTCTACAACAGCTCTCGATCGGAAAAAACGTCACACTATATGAATGATGACCCCTATAGGTTAAATCATTTTATAAATAAACTTGGGGGAGGAGGGGATGATTAAGGGGAGGAGTGAGAGACAGATTGTTGGGTGTGGTGGTGGTGGGGTTCACTGGTGTGGTTTCAGCGGTGGCTGCGTCGGACTATTCTGATCCTGTTGTCATGTGTAATGAAGCAGGGGGACCCGTCATTAATCAAAGGGACCAATCGGATAACTCATTTAGGCAATAGCACTTTAGTGCTGCTGGAGACGTCGGCCGGTGGGGAGGCATGAAAGCAACCAGCGGAGACAGGGGGAAAGAGAGGGGGGATCAATAGCACCCTTCAGGGCACGGACAGTTCAAAATCAGTTTCTAATTTGGCATATTAGAAGCATAATGGTGGTTGTGGGCCCCGTTTGCGCGTGGGGACAAGCGAGGTTAATTAACACAGCACACTCCTAGTCTGAAGTGGAGTCTGACTCGTGCTCATGCTTTAATTACCAGACACAAAGACAGAGAGAGAGAGAGAGCGCGAGAGAGAGAGAGAGAGAGAGAGAGAGGGGCGAAAATGTAATGTTTATTTCACTCATCCAACAACAGCATCCTGCAGTATTGGGAGACATGGGGGTGCAGAAGCTGTACGCAACACTGAATACACACTGTAATTAATGTTGGGTACTATATTGTATGAACTCTTCCATCCCAACTGGACATAACCAAGTGTCCATGGTCCCTGTTCCTAATGTGTTGCCAATGAATCTGGCTTCTGTATTAGCAATACTGTACTAGCAAACGACAAAGTTCTTTCTTGGTTTACATTGTCTTGAGTATCCTTTTATGCTGGGAATGACTGATTTCAATGGGCTCATCAGCAGTGAAGTCAAGTCCACAATAGCATACAGCACATAATGTATCTGTATCTCTTCCAGTCTTTCTTTTCTGGAACCATTTGCTCCAACTTAACCAATATGGTCCGTAGCCTTTCCATGAGTCAGAAGCGAACAGGCTCGAGTTTGTTGCTCAAACAACCTCTTCCTGACGCTGTCAGCCGGAGCCTTGCTCCCGCGCCCTGACAGACAGACAGACAGACAGACAGACAGACAGACAGACAGACAGCTGCCAGTCACGTGCTGGTGTGACACAATCGCTGTGTAATGGCACCAAAACCATCTCTTTGATTAGATGACTGCTTCTGCTTAGTTAAAGTGCAATGAACAACGGGGAGACAGAGAGAGAGAATGAGAGAGTGGGAGAGAGTGAGAGAGAGAGAGAGAGAGTCAGAGAGAGGAGGTGCTGATGTCTGTGATGAAAAGTCTCATTATAACAAGGAGCTGTGGAGAATCACCTGTCCCGTCACATGTCAGAATCTCCCTGGGTGCCACGGAAACCCACCTGATTACCTCATTGTTTTCTCGTTTCCCCCCCGTTTTCATAAATATATAATTCTCATAATAGACAGCGCCACTTATAGCCTGCAACATTTGTCCTCTTCTCTGTTCTTACTACACCACTAATTAGGTGTAATTTTTCACAGCCAGACCCAGTCAGGGAGGAGCCCCAGCACAGAGAAGAGAGGGAGAGAGAGAGGAGCAGGGGCTTGCGTGCTGTAGGGATGATGATGCTCTATCGTTTCATTTATTCTCATTACAGCACTTGTCACATTGTTTCCTTAACTGATTCAGGGTCAGTGGTTGTGAAGGACCTGCCTCTCCCTCACACACACACACACACACACACACAGACATGGGATGCTGCCGTAAGTAATGACACCTAACCTGGAAGAGAGGGAAATGGGGAGAGTGGTTGTACAGAGTAGGGGGGGGGGGCATTGACAGGTTATTGAGCAAAGTTGGGGGAAGACGTGAGAGAAAAAGAGTGAAAAAAGAGTGGGAGTGGGCACAAGTCAGGTGATGTGAAGAAGAACAACTTTAACGACCAGGCTTTAGGGCACTCAGGAGCAAATGTGAGCGTCCCTCCTGTTTCCAATGGCAACGGCCACAATTATGAACAACAATCATGTCAGTGACTTTGGAACAAAGGCGAGTTCTGCTTAACGCCTTACTGCCTGAGGAGGACTAGCCAAGGAGCCAATATTATTCGGCAGTGAATATGCTTTTGTATTCAATAGTCAATGGAGATGATCTAATTGAGATGAACGAGGTAAACACTGTAAAATGAATGAGGAAAACACTGTAATACCTCATTACCAACAGACAAGGTGATGGGACACCATAGAATTGTTGTCGTTCATATTTTCATTATTGAGTGCCGCATCATCATGACCTGTTAAGAATAACTCCCAACCCATGCATTTCCCTAACACACTCCAAACACTTCAGAAGAGTCATTGGAATGAATGACACAGTGATTGTAGGGTTGGCTCTGGCTAGGCCGTGGGGCCTGTCATTTTTCCGGTTGCCCTCGTGGATCGGTTGGATGGCTCTGTCACCGTCCCTCCCCTCCTGGTTGAACCCTGATGCTGCGACAGGCGGCGCGATGAGACGGCGGCTGTAGCATTTATCATGATTAGGCGTAATTAATAAACTTGAGGCGTTCATCAGGAGAAACCGCTCAAAGACTAATTCCGCTTAACGAAGAGCACGGCATGACAGGCTCCAGTGATTTATGCCAGGTGTGTCTGTCTGTATGTGTGTGTGTTTGTAGGTTTTTGTGCGTGTGTGTTCGGGGTGTTCAGTGACAACGTCCGTGTGAGGACACCCCCCTGCAAAGGTTCTGCGTACTGGCATGTGTACAGTATGTCGTGTGTGTGTGTGTGTGTGTCCTGTGTGTGTGAGTCTGTGCTCCCTCCGTCTGCAGGGTATTGACAGGTCGGACAGGATGTTGATTATCCGGCCCGCGGGAGGCTGAGGCCTGTCTGCCCGTCAGGTGTGAGCGCCGCTCCGATGGAATGATGAGACAATCAGAGGGAGAGAGAAGGCCCGATGGAGGGATGGAGAGAGGGAGACGGGGGGGGGGGGTCATGACAATAAGCGGTCTCTCCTCAGTGACACGGATGCTCTACTATCAAGATCAGATGAACCATCCCCCTGACCTCCGGTACTGCACACCACACCCACCCGCCCGTCTGCTGTAAAGCACACAAACACACCCTCACACAGGTCACACTGGGAGGTCCAAAATGTCAATCATATTTAGGCCTGGTAATGAACCAAATGTGTCTTTATGGGATATAACCATTCATAAAGGAGCATAGTGGATGAAAGCACTCATTCACACTAGAAGAAGAGGAGGTTGGACCTGTGTGTGAATGGTTATTCATAGGGCAGAACAGGTTCACTCAGCTAATCATCTCTTCCTTTATGTCTGTCTGTCCGTCTTTCTCTCGCCGGTGAAGGGTATCTGTCTGTCCATCTCTCGCTGGTGAAGGGTATCTGTCTGTCTGTCCGTCTTCCTCTCGCCGGTGAAGGGTATCTGTCTGTCCATCTCTCGCTGGTGAAGGGTATCTGTCTGTCTGTCCGTCTTCCTCTCGCTGGTGAAGGGTGTCTGTCTGTCTGTCCATCTTTCTCTCGAAGGGTATCTGTCGGTATTCAGACAGAGCCCCCCCCCCCCCCCCCCCGCCCCCTCGTTCTTGTGTGAGGCTCCAGATGAATGATTGCCTGGGCTGGAAGTACATGTTTCTCAAGGACCTCTGATGGGCGGCGATAACAAAAATAATGTGGGTCCCGGAGGACGTGTTTCCCCCTCCCCTCCAGTTATGCTGTGGCCACTGTGCCCAAGGAGCTGCCATGGCTTCACAGGAAGCAGGGCGGTCAACACATGTACTGTATGTCATGATACATAAATACTGAATGGAACACAGTAAGGGGCATCATGCATGTGTGCGTGTGTGTGGATGTTTAGTTGTGCGTGCCAGGTCAAGGCCTACAGTATCTTCAGACCAGCACATTTTGTGAAAGTCTAAAATTCTATGAGACTTGAAGCGAGGGTGAACTCCACCGTCCAGCGTGCCAGTGAGCCTGGGCACAACCTGGTAATGCAAACCAGTACGTGTAAGGTATAGAGGAGTGTGAACAGCATAGCAAACAGCCCACATTGTAAATGTGCCACAGAATATTCCCAGTTCTCAAACATCCTATTTGCACGGCGCTGGTGCATGACAGCTATACACCCTCGCTTCATGCCTATGGGAGTCTGTGTGGCTGTGTTTTTGAATGTACATGAAAGTAAGAGATAATGACAGAGAGAGAGGGAGAGAGAGAGAGAGAGAGAGAGAGAGAGAGAGAGAGAGAGAGAGAGCGAGAGAGAGAGAGAGAGAGAGAGAGAGAGAGAGAGAGAGAGAGAGAGAGAGAGATGGGTCTGCTCAGCAGAAGGAGGCTGGATCTTATCCTCAGGGAGGTAAATCAGGTCAGTGTGCAGAAGGAAAGGGATGGAGAGAGGGGATGGAGAGGGAGAGAGAGAGAGAGAGAGAGAGAGAGAGAGAGAGAGAGAGAGAGAGAGAGAGAGAGAAAGAGAGAGAGAGAGAGAGAAAGGCCTCAGCATCAGGGCCCAGCGCCACTCCAAATCTGTGGAGAATAGATCTGGCAGAGGCCTGCTCCTAGTGTGGCGGTGTGGGACCAGCCAGCCAAATGTGTTGCCTCCCCTATGATACACACAGGTCAAACGTTCCATTGTGGCTGTTTCACAGAGGGCAAAGATCTCCTTGAACACTGCCTCCCAGCCAAACAGCAGGAGCCACAGTACAATGGCCGGGTGGGTACTGTACTGACTCCTATAGAGCTGCTATCTGTCCCCCCCCTCCTCTACCCCTCGCTCTGTCATTCAGCCACACCATTATCCTCTGTGTGAGAATAGTCTCTTTTCTAGGACAAACAAACCCCCTCGCCCTCAGCCGTGTAGAAGGTTAAACTGCTTGGTAGGGTTGATTCCATTTGTGTTCCAAACACAAATCACACACAGGAAGATGGAAATAAACATTTTTAGTTATTAGCATTTTTTCAATTATGCACAACACTGAGATATGCACATTAAAAGATGAAACTAAAATGCTCATTAAATTTGAAGAGAATGCCATCTCAACAGAGCAGGCGAGTAGCAGGGTTCTAATGGACCCCTAATAAAACTGCATTTGAAATCAAGAGGCTGGGCTATCTGTGTTCACAGAATCGTTCTGTATCTCGCCCAATCACCCTTCAAAAACCAAATGAATGTAATTGACTTTTAATTAATCCCCTTGATATTTGGATCAGCACATCTTAGCAACAGGTGTTCTGATTTGAAGCGTTGCATTATTAAACGGGTATTAGAAGCGCTGGTGATGGAGTTGGGTGCCTTTGCCTGTGCCTTTCTCTGCTTGTGGGGAAAAGGGAAATGGTAGTAGTAAATGAGTGGGGAGAGACGCTCTTTCTCCCCCACAGCATGGTGCAGAGGAAATGGAAGACACTGGCATATCTATGGACGAATCAGAAACAAGCTAAGGAACAACACACAGTCAACAGTCAGTGGGGTGGTGTTGCAATGTTCATTTTTCTACTATGACGTGCGCACACCTAGCAGTAAGTGTAGACGGCATAATGAAGGATAACGGGGGAACGCCAGGCTACAGATGGAGTGATCAAGAGAAGAGAGAGAGAGAGAGAGAGGTAGCGGGTGAGAGCTTTGACGGGCATGTCTCATCCCTTCTCTGACAGCTCCGTCAATAGCCCCAGGACCCCCCCCCCCTCCCCCGCCCAATCCCCCACCCCTCTCCTCTGTGATTGACAGCTAGCAGGTGGTAGCTGAATTGAGTTGTCAGGCCGGCTGCTGATCAGCTGTGCGTCGCTGTAACGACGGCGGGAAGGCTTTACGCAGCTGCCCAAGGTGCTCTCTTGTTTTACAGATGGGGGGGGGGGGGGCGCGGCGCTGTGAGGTTGTGGAGCGGGACACCCACTGTGCCACTGTGCATGCCACACTCACCACTGAGTGCTCGCTGGCCCCTCCACGGGGCGGCGTTCTGATGCCCACTGCCTCTCAGATCCACTTGAGATGGGCATCTACTGTACCTCACTCCCTCTGTTCCCCCTCGGAGGATAAAAGAAAAGAGCGCCTGTCCTCTCCTTGGTTGTGCTACTTGCGGAATCAAAGGGAACGTTTGTATGGTTGAACACGGGATAAGGGGGGGGGGGGGGGGGGGGGAAACAGGAGGGACAATTAGAAGACATGAGAGGAGGCACAGCAGGGGTTGTTTGGTGGATTGAAATACCTGGGCCTGGGCGTCACGCTGAGACTAAGATGAAGGAAAGCAAAGAGGTTGTTACGGGCCCTTTTGACCTCACGTTACTGGAGACTGTGGTTTTAATAGGGCCTTGTGAACTGTAGGGCACGTAACATGATTGTCTGCCATCCCACCCTCTTTCGGTACTGACGGTGATTCTGTTTCTTGAATCCCACCCAGAAAAACGTGTGCGATGAAAATATTAAAAGGGAAGGAAAACAATTGAGACGGTTTATCTTTTCGCCGTCACAGAGAATCCTTCTTTTTTTTTATACCTTGAAATGAGGAGCAGACTTTTTGTAATGACAGTAATTGGGACCACAGACTTACATTTCATGTCTGCCTCTATCAGATGTGCTAACTTGTCTTTAAATGAGTGCATAATTACATATTAATTATCGGTACTTAAGGAAGTGTTAGAGTTACATCAGTTTTAATTACTCCCCCTAATCATATGATAGCGGATCTGCTTAGCTTTGTATGCAAATGACAAAACTCCTATCCTCTCTCGTGAGACTCAACTCTCTACAAGATGCTTGACAATGTTATACCCCCTGTGAATATACTGAATGCATGTATAGCTGTGCATACTGTACACTGGGTGCATTTGAGATATATGTGCATTTTAAGATCAAACATGGTCAGATTTGATCTTAAAATGAACCTCTAATACAATTGTATAGTTCTAGTATTTTGGGCTATGATAAGGCCTATTTTCAGGCCAATATAAGCACATTGCAGCCTCTGGGCAGAATATAATCATTTCCACAATGTGTTTCTATTATATGGCCCAGTTACTTTGTTATGTGACATAATGTATTTCCCCCCCCACCCCCCCACCCTCTCCCCAACCCTCTGAACCAATGTGAGGTAGGGTTGAAGAGAGCGCACAAAAGACCCTCCTTTTCGTCATAATTAAACAAGTCCCCCCCCCCCCCTATTTCATGTCCATTAGCAGACTCTACTTCTCTCCAAAGGAATGGTCATTATCACAGACAGAAATAGGAACATAAATTTGCTGTTAATGAAAATGTCAATTAGTGGCCTGCTCTGTCACGGGGGGCTGATTTGGCCACCACAAATTCACAGCCTCCTCGTCTGGGTCTCTGCACACCATCGACAGTGCCCTCCATTAGACGAGAGTAGATACGCACGCAGACACACACTCCAATACTCACGTTCATGCCCACGCGCGCACACACACACACACAAACAAACACACACACACACACACACACACACACACACACACACACACACACACACACACACACACACACACACACACACACTCCCACCCATAGGAGCACAATGATCCCTCCATTAGACAGGACTTTCCTCAGAAAAACACACACACATGCTCGCAAACACAAACTTAGAATCAATCTGTCCCACTCAGTCCCACTAGAGTTAGGGCTAGGGCTAGGGTTACTGCTGTAAGCACAGTGTAATACTGACATTTGCTGAAATAATCACACAGTAGCGATAGTACTGTAATGTACTATAGAGTGTTACCTTATCAGCTTTAGTAGATGCTAGCCCATCATGCTCCTGCACACATTAAAATGCATTTCATTATAAAAGGGTTAAATAACCTTTCAATTGCTATATGCAAAGACAACATTGAGGGAAAAATACTTATATGAATAGGAACAAGCTCATTACTCATTCTGTTTCCTCCTTTAAGCTGTTTGTATATTCGCTATCTCTACTTGACGAGTTGTTTTGATATTTGGATTCACATATTTGGATCATTAATCAAACGGAGGGATGTGGAGAGGGGAGGGGGCAAATGCAACCTATAGCATATCTTCTCCAGGGCTCAGATCAATCTAACAGTCCTCTCCAGAAACGACATCAGACCCTCGGCGCAAGAAAATTATTACCATTACCGGTCTCTCTCACTAGCTTCTGGACAGATGATGGGAGGAATAAATGCTACCTCCCCATCACACACACGCACACAAATTCTCCCCCCTCCACACACACACACACACACACGCACACACACACACACACACACACACACACACACACACACACACACACACACACACACACACACACACACACACACACACACACACACGCACACAAATTCTCCCCCCTCCACACACACACACACACACACACACACACACACACACACACACACACACACAAAGATGCAGCTAAAAATGACAGAAAAAAAGAAAAGAAAAGACAGAATCCCACCTAAACGTCAATAAGAGGAGGATGTATTAAAAGCGCATTTGAAATTCTTAGCAGCGTTCCGCCTCATTTCTGAATGTCTGGGTCTTAAAAGCACACGGATATAAATCAATTGTGTTGCTTTGCACAGAAACCTCAATAAATAAAAAAAAATAGACACCGGTCACCCCGGACACATTTTCTAAACTTCCTTGCTGCACACTGTATCCATAATTCGGATTTTGATTGTTCACGACCACATCCTCCGAGATCAAAATGGGAAACTGCATCACCACAACAGGCGATGAAGATATGTTTCTGTCTGAAGCTCCAGTTTGAATGAGAATCAGATACCTTTCCTTGACTGTACTGAACCACGGGAGCCAGGACAATAACCAAACCAGTGTTCACATTCAACCCTCAGCAAAGGTCCTCAGTGATCTGTTACAGTAAGCACAAACAGGGGCACTAGACTTTCTCTCTCTGCCCTTGGATTTGTCTCACACATTATTACCAAGTCTACCGAGAGTCCGACTTGTCTGCAGCGGCTAGTCTTACAGTGCTAAGCTACCAGTGATGAGTAAGAGAGACCTTTTGGACTTGTTATCACATACGGAACGAGGATGGAGCGAGTGCGCAATAGCAAAGGCTATTACTCTTTACTTCAGCCTCATTTCACTGGAGTCCTGTTGTCCTGTGCTTTCAGACAAAACACCCACAAAACAGGAACTCTCAGCTCGCTCTTCGAAAGAGAGCGCCTGGCATTGGTGGTTGTCCTTTTTATTAAGCTTGGTTCTGCTGCAAGGAAATAAACCTTGAGTATTGATGGCGTATAATTATATATGGCAAACGGTTTTCCCTTGTGCGGCATACAGAATGGATGCCGGCAAAGTCACAAACTGCAGCATTCTAGCCCATTACGTCTGCAATGAGTGGAGATGGCGGAACATCTGGCGTCTTAATCTGTGATAGAAAACAGCATTCTGTACTTTAATGGATATCTGGAGGCAAAACACATCTGATATTTTATCTGCAAACATTAACTGTGTTCAGCCCACTCACGATGTTTCAGACTGAGGCAAAAGTGGGAAAGAAACAAAGAGAGGACGAAAAAAAACGTCTCTTTTAGCTGACTGTAATTGTGTAATTGATTTTGGATCGGGTGTGTTGTTCATTCTTGAGTGGTAACAATAACACTACTATACAGGGGAATAAGAAGTCTGTGTGAGAGTAAGAAATGGTGCGGAGCACAGTGGCGATAGAGTCAAATGTGGGACTGTTCTGTAGTTAAGGTTGTATCATATAATGTCCCTTGTGTCATGATGAATCCACTTGATCTTCCGCTGATCCTTCCAGTCTCTTTGTCTTTTTATCCAGGCATTAGCCCCATTTATACCCAGTGGCGTGTATTCATGGGTGCCAAGGGGAGACAGGCTTCCCCAAATATCGGGACCAATAAAAATAATAAAATAATGTGTTTTTCGTCGCTCTGTTTTTTCATAATATTCCATCTATTTGCAAGTGGCTGAATCTCATGGGAGAAATCATCCGAGCGAGGGAAACAGCTCCCCTCTGTCTAAGTATGTCTAGCCCATGTATCTGATTGATGCCATCAAACATTAGGCCTCCCTTGCAAAAAAAAAGATAAAATAATTAGCCAATCAGCGTTGAGCTGAGATCAACTGTGTGTTGTCCTGGCGCAGTAAAACAACCCCCAAGGGAGGCCAGTTCAAATTTGGCTCCACATCAATCAAATGACATCCTAAGCAAAACGTCATAATTGTCAGAAAAACGTGTCTGTCTGCTTGTGTTGATGTCCTGCAGTAGCTAGCTTGCTAAATCGACCCTTTCCTAACTAATGGATGGAGATGGGGATTTGGACTTGTGGTTTTGACTTAATTCTCTGTACAGGCCAATGATTATGATCGAAACATAAATGAATATGTTGTGCCACTGGCCTGAGACGATTGAAGTTCAATATGTAGACAAGTAGGCTCAAGTTAACTAGCTAGCTAACTTAGCTTGTTCATTGTTGCCTATGCAAGGAGGTTAGGCTAGCAAGCATTCTAGCTAGGTAGCCTATGACAACAAAAGCTAAAAGCCTACTGTATGACAGAGCCATAGACCGTTTTGCCAACATGAAAGAGAGTAGGACAACATTGGCATTCAACTAGTCTACAAGTAGGGTGAGTCCCAAAAAGGTGTTTACTTGTGCACACATGCAAACAAACACACACACACACACACACAGGAGCAGAAATCAGTCCCATGGACAGCCACATGATATTTAGCAACATTGATTGGACTAAATAGTTTTTGGTATCTTTACGTTTGTTTTCAGTGTGTTAAACTAAGCATATATAGCCATGTTGATTTGATGGTGCTGGGACAGTGAAGGTAGTGCTCCTGTTGTCTTTTATGCTGACTTGCGGTAACTTTGTGGTTCTAAATCAGAAGTTGTTGAGTAAACTGTCTAACATTAACTTGCTTGACCACGCGGCAAGTCATATACCTGTTTGCTACATGCAATATTTGCTATGTGGACTTCACCGGACATTCTGATTTTGCGCACACTTTTTCAGACAGGTGTAGGCAATTAAAATACGCATTATGATCTGATTGTGATCAATCTTCCTGACCACCTCTGGACATAGTCAGGCACGCATGGTGTCTGGATATCGTACAGAGTGCAGACAGATCTGGACAATGAAACCACTTAAATCATCTCTGCCCACTAAAATCATTGACCGGTGGCACCTTTGACTTGAGGCATCAACGTCGTGTCTTAAAATAAAGAAATAAATATTATTTTTGAAAGAATAGCTGTTAAATCATTTACATGCAAGGAGGGACCGCAATGCGGACACAGAGAATAGACAGGGGACATTTTAATACCCTGTGTAGACATATTTCTGGAAATGCAGGCATAATCAGAGTGTGGACGAGATCAGGTAAAAGGACCAATGTTAGCGCCAGGTATACTGTAAATCAGGCTTGCCATAGCAAAGGGGTTGAATACTTACTGACTCAAGATTTCAGCTTTAATTTAAAATTCATTAAAAAAATAAATCTAAAAACATAATTCCACTTCAACATGTTGTCTTGATTCATGTACTGTAACTATGCATGTGACTGGCTTCATTTGCTCTATGTAAAGGTTTAACTTTACCTGACAGTGCCAACTAATAACACAACGTAGACAGACAGCATCTGTGCTGAGACATTGACAGCATTACATCTTTGAAGCTTCTTTTAAACAGTTCAGGGTTCAGGTTTATTCTGTAAAGTGAATGGCTCTTGTAAAACCATTGTAACAAAAGAAAAGGTTTTTCGTTAGTTCAAGGGGAGAGGAAGTGCTGCAAGCTAAAAAAGCAGTTCTAGTTTTAGGGCCTTGATAGAACCTGGCCTGTGAGGAACAATGGCTCAAACATGGTCAAATAGTCAAATGTACCTTGAAAACTATATTGACAGAGGTGCCATGCATGTGCCTTCTATTTGTCCTGTTAAAACAAATATATATATATATATGTATGTATGTTATTTTCTTCTCTTTTTTTCACTGCAATTCTAGTAGTCACTTAGCGATTTTATTAAGTTAGCTTAAGCTAGCCCATATAGGTACCACGAAGCCAATTTCAGGCTGTCAATCAAGTTAGAGTAGCAAGCTTGACTATCTTAGCTGGCATGCCTGCTACCAAGTTCCAAGTTTCAAGTTTTTAATGTCACATGCACAAGTACATTGAAAAGCCTTTCTCGCCAGCTCTAAACCCAACAAGGCAGTAATCAATAACAATGTAATACTAAAAAATAACACAAGGTAGAACAAAAACACACAAGAAACAAGAAAGTACGTAAGCATATTATTTACACGCTCAGTCAGTTCCAGTAGCATATCTGCAATGTGCAGGGATACTAGAGGGGTAGAGGTAGATATGTCTCGGGGTAAGGTGACTGGGCATCAGGATATATGACAAACAGAGTGGCAGAAGCCTATATGATGATTGTATGTGAGTGTGTGTGTGTGTGTGTGTGTGTGTGTGTGTGTGTGTGTGTGTGTGTGTGTGTGTGTGTGTGTGTGTGTGTGTGTGTGTGTGTGTGTGTGTGTGTGTGTGTAGAGTCAGTATGTACGTATGTGTATATTATGTGTGTGTGAGCAAATTAGAAAGGGGGTGTTTGTGTGTGTGATGGAGTGTCCGTGTGTGTGTGTAGATACAGACTCCGTAGATACAGACAGCTTAAGAGGTAAGCTTAGATATGAATTACATTGAATTAAGCATAGTGATTGTCTCTCGATTGCAGGAACAATTTGATTCAGGTGTTCGAAGAATGTACAATTGTTTTATGTTTGTGGGAAAGAAACAGGTGTGTGGGATTGAGCGTTGTAACTGTGAACAGGGGCTGGCTATAGTTTTCACACAGGACTCAATTAGGTCAAGTAAGAGCAATGAGGGACATGCATATTTTGTCATGCAGAATGACTCATCAAACGTGAGCACGCACACACTCAAACTTTTCACACGCTCAGGTGACCTACCCATTCTGACCTCCCGTGACCTCTAAATGTATTCCATAGGACATGGCACAGGAAACCCCTCTGGACACTACTATTCAGGTCCAGTGTCTGGGCCAGGGCTTTGTGTCGGTCAATATGAACGCTATGATGGTCGATGGTCTGTGATGCAGATGTATGGCCACATCCTCATTCTGTACCAAATAGCATATGTCAAACTGGGTGGATCATACCTTGCTAAAGGGAACATTATATAGTCTACACTTCTGGATACCTGGGGTAAAAGGTAAAGGCAGTCCTAACGTAAAACTACCTACCCATTGGAGGATTTATCATACTCCAATGGGGCTCCTATAGAGGTAGAAACATCTTAGACCATGAGCCACATCTCATTCACATTGTTGAGTCCCTGGATCCGGTGGGATTTCTTAGCCCAGGGACCATCACCCAGTGATGGGGAACGTGGGAGAGAGAGACTGACCGACGACGGGCCCAAACCCCTCTCTTCACACTAATGGAGCTATCAGCCAGATTACAGAATCTAGCCGACAGTCATCGACCCGGACGAATGCTACATCGTGGATCCTTAGCTCAGCCCCCTGTTAAGAGGAGAGGAAGCCTGGACACACACACACAACACTCACTCAAAATTAGATCACCATCACCACCATTCACAGCGGCGGAGATTCCATTTGCACAGCCACTCACCCTTTTGACGGTCTTATCTGGAGTGTGAAGCTTGGCTTGGCGGGATGGAGGGGATGAACACAGGGTTTTCCACTGGGGGATGAGGAGCGGCCTGTTCTCTTCTCACACTGGAACAATTACTGTAGCTAGCAGACTGATGTTAAGCACATTACCAACATTACAGTGTGCAGTTCTACAGCGTGACACCCTCAATACACTTATACCAATATGACAGGAACGACGGAAAATGAAAGTTAAGCACACAGTATGGATGTAAGTGTGACTGCTTGTGCATGTGTGTTTACTGTATGTGAATTGTTGTATGTTGAATGCTGTGAGTGGGCGTATGTGCGGTCCTAGGCTCGGTGGCTGTTTCACAATGCTCAGCCCTGGGATGGAATAGAGATATTGTCAATTATTCAAATTTCCAACAATAAAATGTAAAAAAAAAAATAAACATGCTTATTTTCATCATCTCTGTGCGCCAGCCAGCAATGCACATTCATCACTGTTTATAAAAATGAACCTGGATCACTCTAAGCACCTTATTCGTCCCTGTTCTCGTAATTACCCGTAAATTAATAAAATCTGACTGTGAGGGTTTATTGCTTGCGATACAGACCTCCTAACTTTGTTAAAGAAAAAAAAAGAGATGAAGGGTTATACAGCGAACAATCTCCTGATAATTAACAGGAAGATAAACAAAACATAAATTTGGATATTGCGTTTATTTGGACTACCACTCAAATATGCGTGAACCACGCTATTTTAATTAAAAGATAAATCTATGTGACACTCTGCTTCCAAGTTAATTATTCGGCGCTGTATAATAAAAACGAAACCTATTAAACATGCCACGCACTGTATTTCTCCATTAACAGTAAAAAAAGGAAGTGCTCGCGCTGGGGACAACATTTCAAATTCACTGTGTTTTCTACTGCTGGCGTATCTCTCCAGTTTCTCCTCATTTTCTCAGTCTCTCTCTGCAGACTGACACTCAAAATACGAAGTATCAGTCCTACATTTTCTTTATAGGCATAATAGTGATGGCTTTGCTGGTGAGACGTAACAGGTGGTGCTCATTACGCTTTATGAAGGCCATTCTATCTCATTCAGTCTCATTTGGCGCCACACATCACCAGCTTCTTTTCAATTTGACTGTCTTAAAATATTAGGGCACCTTGGATGAGCTCTATCAGCGTGTTCTGTGGCTGCGTATGTGGGTTTCCCTGGGATATGCAAGTATCTTTAGGCTGACAGTAACAAATCCTTGCGTGTGTGTGTGTGTGTGTGTGGTAATAACAGTAATCATCGGTATAGTACTCACACCTACAGGTAGGCGAGTAGGCACAACTAGATTACCTCAGGTGTTATTGTCAGGGAAGGAGTTGCCTGCTCAGTTGTGAACTGTTAAGATTAGGATTACCAAGGGAAGGCCTAACACAAGAGTAACATTATGTTGCATGTTGGACCAGACAAAGGCAGGCATTTCCAGAGGTAGAGGTTTTTATTGCGTAAAACACTGGATAAAACTAACTGCCTCAGAGACTTCACAACTTCCTGACAGCAGAAAGAGTCCATGAAGAAAAAAAAAACAACAACTTAGATTTACCGTTATCAGAATTGTTTTCCTCTTCTGTAAAACTGATGTAGAATAATAAATAATGCCCAATAGTTATATTTAAATACAAAGTTGTCTACTGGTTGTAAGTATATAGTAGTAGCAACAAAATCCTCTACTTACTTTACCTCCAATATAGACATTTACTTCATCAAGGAATGTGGACAGTATCAGGGCCATGAACACAGAGTACACAGAGAAGTACATATAAATGATATATCTTCTTTGTTAGCGCAGGAATGATCAAGTTGTAATTGTACATTTGCGTCTGTTTCTTAATTGAATCATGACAAACAAAATATTCAGGGAAAACGTGGGTTATTTTGGAATGCAGGCAGGGAAACAGTAGCACAGTAAGGGATGGACGAACACGTCACAGAGAATTGTCAAACAATGATGTTTCCAGTGTCATGAAAAGCATCATTGCCATATCGCATAGTTTGAAACATACAGATATACTGGAAAACCTGAAAAGTGCTAGAAATGGAATGTGAATTATTTTTCTTCAGTTTATTTTGTAAATTTTTTTTGTAGTTATTCTTTTCTCTTATATAGTTAGGTAGGCACACCCACACACACGTACATACACACACGAAAAAGCAAGCGACTGGCACAGTCACCAAGAACGCAGTAGTGCATTTAAACCTAAAGCTTACCACAGTCGTTTCAGTTGTATCTCAATGTTGTGGCTTCATGGGAGATATCATACAAACAGTTGTATTAAATTGATCGACTCGATCTGAAGTAAGGCAGTGCGAACTAGGCTAGGTAAGCAAATGAACAACAGAACACTGTAAGTAGATCGCTGAATGGCAGAAAAGTCCTAATTCAAATGACCCCATTTAAACCACAAATGCATTCTGGACATATCCATACTCTTTCTTTCTTTCTTTCTTTCTTTCTTTCTTTCTTTCTTTCTTTCTTTCTTTCTTTCTTTCTTTCTTTCTTTCTTTTTTCTTTCTTTCTTTCTTTCTTTCTTTCTTTCTTTCTTTCTTTCTTTCTTTCTTTCTTTCTTTCTTTCTTTCTTTTCTTATTTCTCTCTCTCAACTGATAGGAGCAGTGTATTTGAGCGGACTGTAAACTCCTTTAGGCATAGCTGTGGTGTTAAGGCCCTGGGGTTTAAGTGTTCAGCTCTCCTTGGCTGTGAGGGAAGATATTGACTTTCTTAAAGTCCGGATCATTTCTCTTTATCAGATTTTTTTTATTTTTTTTATCCCCCCCATGCCTCCATACCAACACAATAAAAAGCATCATCTTCTGTTTTACCCCCCACTACTCACAAAATGCTTCGTCCGAAACCTAGAAATAAATTGGAAAAGACATTTGTAGAAAATGTCCCTTTGTCTATTTTGTAACTAATACGTTTAAATTAGAGACAGGGAGCAGGGTGATTATCTCTATGTATTATTGCTCATTCTGAAGCTGCTTTAGAGGAGCCTATAGGAAGATAGTCCTGCATTGTGTCTGAGGAAACAACTCCTGTGACGTTCATCGTCTTCATATATAACGAAACATTCAACCTCTGACTAAAGTTACAGTACATCAAGTTGTAAAGGTCCCAATTCCACTATGTACATCTTCACTAGCTACACTTTCAATTCCAAAGAACAACCATCCACCTCCTAACATAAAAGTTAAATGAAATAAAACACATTCAATTAACTCCACCTCTCAGTGTCTGGTAAGGTGATATCCAAATAAATGACAATATTGCACAGAACACATCTCTGTGCCTCTAATGGCTCCTTTAAATACATCATTGATTTTTTTCTTCTTCTTCCAGAGGCCATGTTGGATTTGAGTCGTTTTAAAGAGGCAGAGAAAGGGGAGGGGGAGGAGGGTGACTCTGGCCAGCTGATGGAACTGAGTTTGACCCCTCACATGTCGGCCAGGGTTAGGTTACTCCTGTAGTGCAGTAGGGGCAGAGGGCTGGGAGTGGATGGGGCTGGACTGCTGGGTGGAGAAAGATGAAAAAAAGGGGAGAGGGGGGATTGAATTGATTTCCTCTGCGATGACAGCTCCAGTCAGGCTGGCACCAAGGCCCCCCCACCTCTGCCGCTGCCTGCCCCAGCCTCCACTGGCTGCTCATCATTCGCCCTCTGCAAAAGGCAGCCGCCGGTGTCATGTTCTGAGGGGTGTGTTCAACAGGCCTCTTCCATCTTCCCCAATTGTCGCTAAATCGTTTACGGGATCATTTTTCTGATGAAAGTATAAAAGTCATTTTAAAGATTTTCTATATTTCCTTTATTATTTCTTTTTTTATATAGTCGTCTCCACTATTTGTCGCATAACTAAATTTAACATATCTATACTTAGTTTTATATGAATGAATAGATGCATTTGTTCAGGACCCATCTTAAAGAATACTCAACCCATGGT
The DNA here is from genome assembly GCF_002021735.2 of Oncorhynchus kisutch. Classification (NCBI taxonomy): domain Eukaryota; kingdom Metazoa; phylum Chordata; class Actinopteri; order Salmoniformes; family Salmonidae; genus Oncorhynchus; species Oncorhynchus kisutch. The sequence continues at coordinate 58,317,731 of NC_034176.2, forward strand.
ATGTGTTGTTTATATGCGTGTTATGTTATTGTTACTGACCTAGTACACACTGAGGATGTCCTGTGAGCTCTGGGTAAAACAGTACAGTCACTAATGGCCCCCTTTATCTGTCTGTGCTCTGGGAGTAGGCGAAGTAAGTAGTCCCTGTTATGTGGCTCTAGTGAGTACAGTAGTTGTAGAGTTGAAGGCTGGCACCTCCATGCCAGGTGACATCGGTCATGGATGCAGGGGGTCTCCAGAGAGAGGGGGGTCGGCCGTACCCCCATGAATTCCCGTGGGGTAGCTGGTGGTCCCATCCTCAGAGTTCCCTGAGGCGTCCGAGTCGACGTGGGAGCGTTTGAAGCGGCGGTCAGGGTACTGGCTGTTATCAAAGGGCATGCGGTGGACACACAGGACATGGGTCTTCAGGTTGCCCTTCTGAGAGGCACTGTAGGAGCAGTACCTGCACTGGAATGGCTTCTGACCCCCCTGACCTCCGTGACCTGTGCGAGGACAACAAGAGAGAGACAACAGTCAGTCACCTCATCATTACGCCGTATTACTTTACCAGAATGTAAAACGAGCTCTGTCACCAAGGCACTGAATACGACCGTACCGTCTGCCTACTACACAGTGCTTTAGCTGTAGTGCTCTCCTGAGACGCCGTCTTTAAAACTCTTTTAGTGCCCTCTCTTTGGATAGGCCTCTTTTCAGAGGAGCAGCAGTGGCTCCCTCTGAACGCTGCGGCGTTTTAGCGGTGTGTACCGCACCAGCTGTATCCTTCTCCACTCCCAACAGTTGCACGCGCTCTCTCGAATTGGATCCGATCCTCACTGCAGCAAACACAATGGCCCCTTAATAGCCTGCGCCGCTTGTTCGAGCGATGTCGAAAAACGTGCCCATCATAACCGACTTCACTTATCTCGCTCATCCACCCGAGAGCAGCGCAAACCCAGACACTTTTCTGTTGTACACTGCTTTCGGGTTATTATTAATAACGGTACATTTTCTGTCATTCTTTTTTTCCTTCTTCTCCAATTCAATTTAAGACGGGGTAAATCAAATGAACAGAGTTTATTAGACGCTGCGTAGGTTTCGGGGAATGTAGAGAAGTGAAAGAAGGATAGTAGTGAAAGGTACACAAAACGCGCACACACACACACACACTCACTGACACATTGTGTTGTCGCGAAGAGGCAGGATTTAGAGGCACGTTGTGTTTGCCATTCTTACGCTGGTTTTGGAGCCTCAGCGGCTTTCAAATATCACAATGTCGGCTCAGGACCTCACACAAAGGAGATTGCTACAAGTTTTTGGAGCTTTAGATGTTCCAGCTGTCGGAATGTTTCGATAAGCGAGCCGGCGACACACAATGAAGGACACTTTTTATTCCTGTGCAGTTTAATTTCACACTCTCTTACATTACGTTAAGTCCGAGAGGCAGAATATCTCATCCCATTTTACACTTAGGGGAACCGAGTGTTGCCCCAAACAAGTCAACTATATTCTTCTTCCCTTTTCTATTTCTCAATTTTTTTCTGCACTTTTAAAATAAACACAGATCAGTTCTAACTTTGCAGCGAGGTCTATCCAAGGTTTAAAAAAAGGTACAATCTAGAATTTGAACAAACATAATGACACTGACTGTCCTATATGAAGACAAAGGCAAACTGGGTCTGAGATTACCAGAGCGATTCCACTCATGCATAACACTGTAGGAATATGGTGCTTATCCTGGGTTGAATTGTAAACTAAATAGTTTCTTCCTTTCAAAAGAAGAATACACACACATATAGCCCCCCCCCCCTACCCTGCAGCATTGTTGAAATGAAGTGCGTCAGTCTGGCCTGTGTGTTCTGGGATTTATAAGGTGTGTGGTGTTGGACTGAGGAATGACAGATGCCTGGACCCAGCTGCATGGAGACAGCCATGCTTCTTAAGTTTCCATCTAATCCACCTACTCCGGCACACACTGCGACAACCCAAACAAATGGCCAGCGCACAAAGACACACCAGCACCGCCCGCATGGATTATGCCCAAGATGGTGCCCCCCCGATTCACCCACCACCTCCCTCAGATACCAACACTTCTTCTGATTCTCTGGAGGGCAGGAACCACACCTACTCACATCACTCACTTTAATCCCACTACAGATCATACATCTGCACACAAACATGTTGGAATCTTCAAACCGGAATTGAGCTCTGTGTGTGTGTGTGTGTGTGTGTGTGTGTGTGTGTGTGTGTGTGTGTGTGTGTGTGTGTGTGTGTGTGTGTGTGTGTGTGTGTGTGTGTGTGCGCGTGTGTGTGTGTACACGTGCGCGGGTGTGCGTGCGTGTGTGCGCGTGTGTCCGCGCGCGCGCATGTGTGTGTGTAGTCGCCCACACAATAGGTCAGCAGGTACAGGAGAGATTTTCCTTTTCCCCTTCATGACACACTCCGCTGGGCCATTGTGTGTGGAGGTGCCGAGGGACAAGAAACAGGAAGAATAGTTTTTCCTCAGAAACCTCTCCCCCTCCTTCCTTCTCTCGCTTTCTGTCTCCTTTTCTTTCTCGTATTTCACTCCCTCTGTCTTTCCATCTTTCCATCTCTTTCTCGCTCTCTTTCTATCCCCCTCTCTATCTCTCTCTCTCTCTCTCTCTCTCTCTCTCTCTCTCTCTCTCTCTCTCTCTCTCTCTCTCTCTCTCTCTCTCTCTCTCTCTCTCTCTCTCGTATGTGTCCAGAGACTGTTCAAAACCCAACCCAAAGCTTTATCAGAAAAGAGAGAAAAACACTGGTCTTGTTTTCATTAGTGTGGCATTATCTAGGTCTCCTAATTAACACCCAAAGGCCTTGAGCGTAGAGATCAGAGGGAACAGAGGGGGAGGGAGGGCTGGGGTACTACCACATGACTTCCTCAAACAGCCCACTGTATCTACTCACTCTGCCCGCGCCCCTACTTACCCCTCAGCCCTCCCTCCTCCACGCCTCGGAGAAGAGAAAGGCAGGAGGAGACCGCCCTCATTCCCCTTCACTCTCACCTCCTCCTCCTTTACTTCCACCTCCTCACCCCTCCCTTGCCAGCCTCTCTACTGCTGGGTGGCAGCAGATGGGTACTGTAGCTCGCTCCTTTTGACCCCTCCCTAGCTAACAGAGATGTGTTGGATGCTGTCTGTGATCCTATCTCTCTCCTCTATTGCCGTAGCCCCGATTTCCCCCTCTCCACTCAAACATCTCTCTCTATCTCTAGTGAACGTCGAAGTGTAACAGCCCTACGACTGCCTCCCTCTGGTGGCTCCCACTATGATCCACACGGGAACAACGCATAGACAAACCTGTACACGCACATTGACCAAAGCATTCTCACACACATACGTTTAAACACACAAATCTGTTTGCAAACACGCACATGACCGTACACTAAAACGTTCACATGTACATGAAGCCAACACACACACACACATACAGTCTCCCACGACAGTGCCTTGGCATGTACTCAAAACTGCTCTTATATAAACTCCATCTGATGCCAGTGCTACCATCTGTGAGAGAGCACTCCTCACCTACGTCTGTAGGCAGGAAGCCCCTCTCCCCAAAGCCTGACGAACAGAGCAAGTGTGTGTGTGTGTGTGTGTGCGAGGGTGTGAGGGAGGGAAGAGGGGGGGGGGGACATTTTTCATTTGCAGACTGCTTGTGATTTGCTCATATATTGTTATAGCAGCTCATCAGCACATGACGAATCCCCAGGCCCTGCACAGCAGAAAGAAGCTGCTGGGCTTCAGCACTTTCAGTGTGTATCTCTGTGTGCGTGTGTCTGTGAGAGTGTGTGTGTGTGTGTCTCCATGTAAGTATGAGGTGTGTGTGTGCACAATTGTGTGTGTGAACATTCCTGTGTGTGTGTTGGTGTGTGTGTGCATGTGTGTGTGTGTGTGTGTGCGTGCGTGTGTGTATGTTGGCACCTGACAGACTGCAGAACCTCTAATGACTTTCAGATGCTCACAAACAGTCATTCTACCCTGAGAATGAAGGGAAAAGGCTAGGGGGGGGGGGGGGGCTAGTCTGTCTCATTTCCGCCCAGTGTGTTATTAAGGGTTTAGAAGCATGATACACATTACAGGTACTCTAACATGCACTCTCTTACAGACTGCACTACACTCTGATTGACCAGTTATCTCATTGGTGTGATAGGGGAGAGCGGGGCACGTTGAGTTATTATGTACATTCAGCATCACCACGTCAAGGGAAATATGGTATTCTTTCTAACACAGATATCTACATACACGTTAGGATGTTGTGTATCGGTGGAAATAATCACAACTGCTTTGAAAACGTAGCTTGTCCAAAAAAAGTGTTCTCTTCGCACAACTTACCCCGGTTATGGGGTAAATTGAACATAGGGACAGGGTAAGCCTTGGGGTAAGATGTATTTGAGGCTACTAAGACCATGAAACTGGCCCATAAGATTTCTGATATATTTAGCAAGCTCAGACTCCATGCTGTCAGACATTGGTGCCTCTGCTACTCTGTCATAGCTTCTCTATCGCGCAGGTGCACGTTTTGTTTTCCCCTTTGTCAGCGTACCTCTTCAGTGTCATAAGGGTGATTTTTTTTCATCCCTTGCTGCTGCTCGAACGGACTTCTTCCCTTCTCTCACTTCCTTGGCTGGTCTCTCAAGAACCTTAAGGCGGGCTAGATCCCTGCGTGTGTTACATGTGTATACACAACAAATTCTTATTTTCAACGCTCTAACCACTAGGCTACCCTGCCGCCCTATGAAGATGTCTGAAGATGTCTGCTCTGTAACAATTCAAATGCAGTAGCGTGACTTTATATGCATAGTAAATGGACAAAATATTATGCATATTATGCCTCGAACTGACCAAATGTGATCATCATTTGTATGGGGTATGTTGAGCCATTTGCTCAACTTGCCCTTTGCCAAATGAAACAATTTACCCCAAAGCAACTATTTGACTGTATTAGCGCACACAGCTACAATGATACACTTTCATGCTAGGTTTAGGACCTCATATTGTAGCTACCCGAACTGATGTATCAAACACTCCTAAAACGATCTAATTTGGTTTAGATACAAGCATCACGAAACCTATGACACAATACATTCATTTGACTTTGTGAAAATCTTTTGGACCTACTGTAACTTGCTTACCAATTTTCTCATGTGGTTTCTTCCTTCAGACTCCATGAAAGGATGACTTCTTCCTGATTATTTGGTCACATGATTCATTTTGTAAATGGTTTACTGGAAAAGAAGTGGTCTCAACAACCCCATTGCACAATACACCCCCCCCCCCCCCCCCCAGCCTTCCCCTTAGCCCTCCCACTTCATTTTGCGCAATCCCGTGAGCCCCATTGAGTCATAGTGGTATCCCAATTAAACTTTGAGTGAGGCGTAGTGCCTTTTCAGCCCTGTAGTTGGCTCTCCAAACAAAGCGAATAGGAAATGCGGACTTTCTATCAAGTGTTTCTCAAAATTCCCATGAAGCTCTGGTACCCAACCCTGGATTGTTGCTTTAAGAATATTGTCTGACAAAAATACTAGAATTGAAGCAAATATAAGTCATTTTAACATCATAACAAATCATGCGAAAAACAAATACAGTTAAGAGGAATATGTTAGTTAATGTAGAGACAAATGATTATGCATATTGCTATTTAACTTGCTATCTGACTAGCTAACATTAGCCAGCTAGCTATACATTTAGATTGCTATCTGACTAGCTAACATTAGCCAGCTAGCTATACATTTAGATTGCTATCTGACTAGCTAACATTAGCCAGCTAGCTATACATTTAGATTGCTATCTGACTAGCTAACATTAGCCAGCTAGCTATACATTTAGATTGCTATATGAGCATTTGACATTTGTATGAATTGTAATTTGTGTTGTTTAAAGGGATAGTTCACCCAAATTACAAAATTGCATATTGGTTTCCTTACCCTCTAAGCACTATGGTCAAGACATGACAGCAATCCATGCTTTGGTTTAGTTTCCACTGGCACTGTTTCCAAATACTAACATTTAGCATTTGTGTCACAAATCCCATCCAATTCCTGGTACCGATATTAGCATTTTCCACACATCATGTCCAAATCCTCCAAAAGTATATCCAACTGATTGTGAAGCTCAACAAAGTGCCTTATAGTTGATTTGAACATGACATGGGAAAAAAGCTAATATCAGTACCATGACTTGAATGGGACTTGTGCCACAAATGCCAAAACGTTTTAGCATGTGTGCTAAAAATGCACCAGGGAAACAAAACGAATGCACGGATTGCTGTCATACCTTGTCCATAGACTGCTTACAGGGTAAGGAAACCAATGTGTCATTTTGTAAATGGGTGAACTATCCTTTTAATGTTTTAGGGACTCCTGAGCAAACCAGCAAACCAGGCTTTCTTCTTGTGAAACCCAGTGGCTGTAAGTGGATGCATTTACTGCAAATTGAATGAGCAATTTTGTAAGCTTGCCTTGCTGTTCATAAAGAAGAAAATCGAAGTCAATCACTTGTCAGTGTTCTTTATTGTTGCTAGTAATGTCAACGTTAGAGATTGAAGATATTTGTCATTCAATGCAGCCGAAGTAACATACTAACTATTTTCTTACTTATTGTGCAGTGGAGGATACAAATATCTGTATGCCTATGGATGTGTAGCTATGTAGCCAATCTGTGTATGGACCCTTACTCTTTTGGTATAGATATTAGTGCAGAACAGTGGTTTTAATTGCTTCCACTGGTTAATCATGACTGAGTGAAGGTAATGCGACTGTTACATGTCAAATTGCTATTATGTAATGGATGTTTCTGCCTTAATACTAGTCCATGTTGAGCCACAGCAGCCAGAATATGGCTACATTATGACACATTGTTGTCTTCCAGTTTTCATTTGTTGCTCATATGGTAAGTACAGATGATTTGCATGAGACGTATAAGGTAAAGCTATTCCTGCCGTCATTACAGGCATTGTGGAAAAACACGAGGCTCGTAGTCAATGAACTGCATGGTAGGCTAACCTTTGGCGGCTTTTGCTGTGTGCGAGTGACGTCCCATTCCTTAAAGTTATTTACTAGCTCTCCCTACCATCAGTTGCTTTGTTTTTGAGGGACACTTGAAAACGAGGGGGAGGGCTAAGGGGAGGTATTGGGATTGAGCCTAAATTTAGAAATAAAGAATGGCACAAGTAAAGTTTACCAAACCAAACCATTTTCACTTATATTAGAGAAACATGGTCGCCAACTTGAAACTAGCCTTTTACATTGCTGTATAAAAGGCCACATGGGATCTTCCATCACAAACTCCATGAAATGACATCCTCTTCCAAAATATTTGGTCACATGATCAAATTGTGTGTGGCTCAACTGATCATTTTGGCACGACTTACGCCACTCTCCCACTCTGCCCTTCTTTGTTCCTAAGTGTAGGAACAAAGAAGGGCACAAGTAAAGATAACCAAGCCAACCATTTTTACTTGTATTGGGGAAACCTTGTGGCCAACTTTAAAATAGCCTTTTGTATTGCAGTGTTTGAATTTCTACATGTAAAGATGACCACAATATGTTCCGAATAAATGACAATTTACACCATTATTAAAGGGATACTTCGGGATTTTTGCAGTGTTCATACAAGTTCATACTTCCCTAGAGTCCGATGAACTTGTGGATACCATTTGTATGTCTCTGTGTCCAGTATGAAGGAATTTAGAGCTAGTTTCGTGAGCCATATGCCCATAGACTTCCAGTCATTGAGCTAAATCTAGTTAGAAATTGCGCTAGCACTAGTTAGCAACTTCCTTCAAAACCGCATAAACATAAAAAATGGTATCCACGAGTTCATCTGACTCTGGGGAAGTAGATAAAGGGCCCGGTTGCCAAAATCCCCAAATATCACTTTAAGGAGGAAAGCGATACATTTCTTTGGGATGTAAAGAAAAAAGACCTGCACTGTTAATGTACAGTGTAAGGAAACATACAGTATCCCTATATGTAAAGATGTGTGATGACAGAGTTATGTGTATGTTTGTGTGCTGCCGTGGATATGTACAGAATGTTAGTGACAAACACAGATAAAATGACGGTGGTCGAGTCCCTATAAGAGACACATACCGAGAGAGGTGAGCGTGTGTGTGTGTGTTTGTGTAGGAGAGAGAGTGTTGTGTATTAAAGAGTAGCGCTATGCTCCATTCCTCTGAAGAGGGGGGGGGGGGGGGGGTGGAGTTGCGTCTGGGGAGAGAGAGAGAGCCACAGAAGGTGTGAGCAGTAAAATGTGATGCACCATCTGTCGGCCAATAATAACCTGCGTGTTGTAAAGGCTCAGAGTTTAGTCAGCAAACAAGCACTCCCAAACACCCGAGTACCACCTCACACTCTATGTCCAACCTATACACCTATATCCCCTTATCCTGACCTGTAACCCTGGCTGGGGCATCCTACGCATCATTTCTCAGCGTTACAGTACACTTAGAAAAAAGGGTTCCAAAAGGGTTCTTTGACTGTCCCCACAGCTGTTTTTGGTTCCAGGTAGAAACCTCTCTGGAAAGGGTTCTACATGGAACCCCAAAAGGTTCCACCTTATCCAAAGGGTTCTCTTATGGGGACAGTCGAAGAACTCTTTTAGGTTCTAGGTAGAAAAAAAGGTACTAAGTGTACTTTCGAGCTGGGCGATATGGACAAACATACTTATTGCAATAAATTGCTTGAATTGATGCGATAACAGTAAATATAACGAAAAGTTTATAACAAGAAAATAAGAAAAGTAGGAGGACAGTACGTTGCATTAAACTTTCAAGATTATTACAACTTTAGTACAACTTTCAAGTTTATTGCAATGTACTGGCAGCTTACTCGTCTTCTTGAATTACCTGCCATTTAGGGGCCTACTTTCCCACTGCCCTCATCTAATATTAATGTTCGCCACAGTTGTCCCATTAACAATCACCCATATTCAGTGGTGCAAAGTACTTAAGTAGTTAAGTCGTTTTTTGGGGTATCTGTACTTTACTATTCATGTTTTTCACAACTTCTACTTTTACTTCACTGCAATCCTAAAGAAAATAATGTACTTTTTACACATTTTCCTTGACACCCAAAAGTACTCGTTACATTTTGAATGCTTAGCAGGACAGGAAAATGGTCCAATTCATGCACTTATCAAGAGAACATCCCTACTGCCTCTGCTCTGGAGGACTCACTATACACAAATGCTTAGTTTGTAAATGATGTCTGAGTGTTGGAGTGTGACCCTGGCTGTCAAAAAATAATAATAATAAGGAAAGTGTGTCGTCTGGTTTGTTTAATATAAGGAATTTGAGGTATAGCATTTACTTTTGCTCAAGTATGACAATTGAGTACATTTCCACCACTGTACTTAAGTAAAAAAATTTAAACTAGGCAAGTCAGTTAAGAACAAATTCTTACTTACAATAAAGGCCTACCCCAGTAAAACCCGGACGACACTGGGCCAATTGTACACCGCCCTATGGGACTCCCAAACACGGCCAGATGTGATACAGCCTGGATTCAAACCAGGGAGTGTAGTGACACACTGATATACAGTGCCTTAGGCCGCTGCGCCACTCGGGAGTCAATTTCTATTAAGGTATCTGATATATATTTAATTTCAAATGTCACATTTCTCTAGTATAGGCTACTTATTGTAATGAACTACAGTATATCAGCAAAATGCCTGCGATAGGTGATCGGTACGGTCAAGGTCTATCATTTTTGGTTCATCGTCCCAGCTCTACGTTACAGTAGCGTCCATTAATCGGTGGCATGGATCCGTAAACATCAGACAGGAAAATGTAATGGCTGGGAAAAAGCATTAGAATGGTTACTACCCCAGGGATCATCAACTAGATTTTGCCGCGGGACGTTTTCTTCTTGAGTGGATCGTCATGGGGCTGGAACATCATTACAAATTATTTGTAGGGTGCAAATTGACCACACAAAGCCCAACCAGATATAATATTTGACTAAAACATAATTTCAAACCTTGCTTACATTTGTATACGATTATGTGTCTCTCTATTATGTGTGGGAATACTGTAAATCACTTGGGCTATGTCCATCAATGCAAATTACCCAAAATGAATAAGAATATTTGATTTTTTGCACAGAAAACATTGGGGGCCAAATAAAACCACCCAACATTGGGGGCCAAATTCGGCACACGTGCCAGCAGTTGGGGAACCCTGGTCTACCCTATTCAAACATTAAAGACCTATAATTTTTACTCTGATTCAAGGTACATGTCTATTGATTTACCAAAGATATTTGTATTTATATCCAAAGCCCTGGAGGGATTGACTTTTCCACAGTATTAAGAGGTTTCAGAAGTCTGTGTGTGTTGATGTAAAATTGGGCTGAAGTTCGGGGAATAGCGATCTGGTCTATTTCTCTGGTTAACTAGAAAAACCAACACACACATAACACTAAGGAATACACTGGAGAGGCAGAGGGGAGGGGGTGTTGATGCATCAAAGAAAGCTAAAAAGTAGTCACTGGGGATTCAGTCCCATGTTAAATACTGAACTAGATTATTAATTGCTGTACCAGAAGAAGCTGTTAATAAGTTCCTCAAAAGAGTGAGTCTTTCTATCTCCCTCTCACCCACTCTCTCCTTCTTTGCCTCTATTCCACTAAAACAGTTGTTTTCTTAGCGTCTGTAGATGCCATTCAGCTAGGACTATAAACCCCATACTGTAAGGTCAAACTTCTCCAGTGGTCAGAGCCTCTGTACCTGCACCTGCAGTGTCAGTGTCCTCTCTGTTGAGCAGACACAAACCGGGGCCTCTCCCACTTGTGATTGGCTGAGGACTGTTGGGGCTCAAGGGTACGGAGCAGTAAATTCATCATGTGATGATGGCCTGTATGTCAGCTTGTCTCAGCAGGACTAGGTCAGTGTGTGTGTGTGTGTGTGTGTGTGTGTGTGTGTGTGTGTGTGTGTGTGTGTGTGTGTGTGTGTGTGTGTGTGTGTGTGTGTGTGTGTTTGTGTGTGTGTGTGTGTGTGTGTGTGTGTGTGTGTGTGTGTGTGTGTGTGTGTGTGTGTGTGTGTGTGTGTGTGTGTGAGTGTGCGCACGAGCGCGCATGTGCGTGTGTGTGTGTATGGGTGCGTACATGTGTGTGCGCTTGCACGTGTGTGCATGCGTGTATGTGTTTCTGCATGCATGTGTCCGGGAGCAGAGGAGCTGGCCTGGGGATGGACAGTTCAGGAGTGTTCGTCTCTGGGTACGGGAAACGGAGAAGATAGAAACAATGAGAGGGAGTGAAAAAGAGAACTTCCTGTTGACCTTCTAGAAAGAAGGATAAAAAAAAAGGCTGATAAAAACGAACCCGTGTCAAAAAGTAGCGTTATGACTGAAGCAGTGGCTAACAGAGAACAGAGAGTGATGTGTGTGTCAGGCTAACCGTGGGAGCTGAACAGCCAGAGGAGACGGTGTCCTAAACAGAGCAGATCATGTCGACTCGCCCCGATACATGCCAGGTGCTGCTCAAGGCCTCTGAGCCAATTAAGAAAAAAGAAAAAAAAACAACAGAAGAGAGGACGAATAAAAACATCACGCTTCCCATGGGGCTCAAGAACAGAGGAGGGCCGGGATGGAAAAGTTGCCGTATGGAGTAGGTCTCCTACAAGGTGCTCATATCGCCGCAACATGATCTATCTCTCTCCTATGGCAGACATTACAAGGGCAACCCGGTCTCTGGCTGTCACAAACATGTTCCCAGCACGGCTAAGTGGTCTGCGGGTATCAATAACAGTCACTGTGTTTCCAAGGCAAGAGGACTGGGCTGAGGGTTATTGGAAAGCACCACATGATTAATACAGTTCGTTATGATGAATATATGTACCTTTCTCAGTGACGACCAGGTTTAGAACAAGATCAAGACTTCACTTGCCTCTGGGAGATCGGGTTGTATTTTCAGCGTGTGATCTGCAATGTGTTATACGGTATAAATCTGGCCAAGTTTATTTCCTGCAAAGCTTACATTTCTTGGCTTATTTTTTCTGGCATAACTTTTTAAGCCTTATCGTCAGTGCTTTCCCCCATGCAAGCATTGCCTGTCCTTATCTCTCTCTGTCCTCCTCCTCCTCACCCTCCCTTCTCTTATTTTCCTTCCCTCCTTCTCTCTTCCCTTTGCTTGGCCTCTCTCTTCTCTCTTCCTCTCAGAGAGAGAGAGAGAGAGAGAGAGCCCTATTTGTCTGCTTTAAGTGAAATCACTCAATTCTCAAAAGTCAGTGGGGGACTTTGGAAAGGGGAGGGCCAGGAGAGGGCCACCTCCAAATAAGTTCCATTAATCACAAGGCAGAGTCTAATGTAACTAATATTTTACAATTAGAGGAGACAAGATGGAGCTAAAAGCCATCTATCTCCCTTACACCACATGATCATCGATTCATAAGGCAGAGCCTGAGACTAGCACAGAGACACATTTACCAGGAAACACGAGGCCAGGGGATTGTGTGTTTCTGTGTGTGTCCCTCTGTTTGTTTGTGTGTGTGTGTGTGTGTGTGTGTGTGTGTGTGTGTGTGTGTGTGTGTGTTTAGAGAGCTATTACTCTACACTCTACAGTACATACAGTACAACATAAACAGCATTTCAGTGTACTGTAAATATGCAAGGATTGTCTAAACTGATTGAGCAGAAGAGATGACATTATGTGGTGAGTAACTAGCAGCGTAGCCTAGTGGTTAGAGCGTTGGTCTAGTAACCGAAAGGTTGCGAGTTCAAATCCCCGAGCTGACTAGGTACAACTCTGTAGTTCTAGGCCGTCATTGAAAATAAGAATTTGTTCTTAACTGACTTGCCTGGTAAAACAAATAAATATATTTTCAACATTAAATAGACTTGGTTATTCTACACTGTGGTTATGGGGTTGCCGACGTTGGATCAAATTGCTCAGAACAAAAGGTGCCATTTATTTGATTGTTATTCTATGATACCATTGTCGTGAGTCAGTCCTTTCATTGCAATGTGAAAACAAGGGCAGAGAGTAGCTAGTTTCCTCCTGATGTGGTAAAAGCTGGTCTTTATCGCCCTCTAGTGGCCAAGGTGGAGCAGTGCATAATGCAGAGACGCCTGCAACATGGAGGCCTGTGAAATTAACCACAGCTGAACAAATGAGTGCAAGGACAGGTTCAACTGGAGGTCACCATCTGCCCAGTTACAACTGCTGGCACACTTGAACGGAGCCGCACCATCATCTTAAGCACATCAATCGCCGCTGCACACACATTGCAGCACAATATGGCGTGAAAAGGAAAGAGGAAATGGATGCAGAGAGAGAGGAAGAGAGAGAGACAACAGGCAAGACAAGAGATGTGAGCGAAAAAAACGAAATGAAGGGAGAAGAAATGTTCATCAAGCTCTGAACAGGGTCATGAGGCAAACTGATGACGCGTCACAGAACATCAAGCAATGAAAAGACATACGAGCAGAATCTAATGAAAGAAGACCTGATGTGTTCTTTAATCAGTGACACGTGCACGATCACATTCACAGTAGGTGAACACACACACATGAATATCCTGGTTTTGATTAGGGACTGTCTGGTTTATAACCATACAACACGTCCTTCCTTTGAACACTATTTAGTTTGGGGCGGCAGGTAGCCTAGCAGTTCGAGTGTTGGGCCAGTAACCGAAAAGTTGCTAGATCGAATCCCCGAGCCGACGAGGTAAGAATCTGTTGTTCTGCCCCTGAACAAGGCAGTTAACCCACAGTTCCTAGGTCGTCATTGTAACTAAGAATTTGTTCTTAACTGACGTATTAAATTATAAATAAATAATACATTTCACTACCAGAGACAGAAGGAGAAAATAATTATGTCAAATGGTTACTCTCTGCGAATGTGAGTTTTATTAGGACCAGATTCCGTGCATCACCCCCCCCCCCCCCCCCCCACACACACACACACACATCTGGTGCAGTGCAGCTGATCCGTTTAAAAATTAGTCAGGCATTGACCTGGGCCTCTTCCCAGCAGGCTCAGCAGCCGCTGGGTCCTGACGTTAGGTTAACTCCAATATGGATCCCATCAACCAGACCTGGATCAGGTTTCAGCCTGTACCACCAAAGAGGAGGACTAAAAACATGAAATACTTCCCCTTGAAAAACATCCCAGACTAGAACTAGGGGAACAAAGCGGACTCCAGTGACGTGTACCTTTGATGTGGGTAAAGGAAGTTTGATCTTTCTGAACGTTTTGATATGGTTCCTTTCCTGCCTGTGACATTGCTATGGGAAACGGAGAGATTCCTTCGATGAGACGAACACGGTCTCAGGGGGTGGAAGGTGCTACACCCTCCAGCTCGGTAATGGACCTGTGAAAAATGACATCACAGCACTATCTGTCTTAGATCACACACACACACACACATATACACACTAACCAATTACACACAATATGTCCAAAACAAATTTGCGTGCTGGGTAGACTAGAAAAAAAGAAATGAGGAGAAGAGCAATTATTTGCCCATCCTGAAATAAGACTTGATGGTGTTCTGGAATTAACAATACATTGGCCCAAGGGCACGGTGCTACAGTTAGCAACACCATAAATTGTCATCTGAGCTGTCATGGAACAGGCCAGTTTGGTGCTACACGGTCAGCTCTGTAGTCAGTCAGCACTGTATCCCCTCTGGCTACTTCCTTGTACGGCACTTAACAGTGAAGTCAGGGAGAGGGGAGAAAGATACATCATTTATATTGCTCATCATTCAGTGCAATATAACAAGCGCTTCACCAACAACAGTCAAGAGAAGTGCTCTCAGCTGATCACTGATCTTTCTTTTGGTGTGTGTGTGTGTGTGTGTGTGTGTGTGTGTATGTGTGTGTGTGTATCAGACGGGATGTAGGTCCATTCTGGGTCTCCCTGGTTTGCATGAGTGTGTAAACCCATTTTCAGTTTGCTTGTACCTGAGGCATTAAGGGTGGAAGTTGATGGCTAGGCCTACATTCATGTGTGTATATATTTTAGAGCACAAAACTACCTGAGTCTGCATAGGTCAGTTCTCCATCCAATGCAGTGAGGTGACTTTGTTGTTTGTGGTGACAATATCATATAGGCCTACCACAATGAGTTTGTATTGTAGCCTATTCAACAGCATGAGCATAGTCAATGAAGCGCTGCGATAAAGGACTAGACTGGAAACGGACTAGACTGGAAAGGGAGTGGCATATTCACACTGTCGTTCACTCAACACTGGCATTTTGATGCTTTATTTTCTCCTAAGTGACTGTTATCCTGTAGGGGGGGGGGGGGGGGGGGGGGGAGAAACAACCCATCGCTCGACAAAAATCCATTATAGTTTGAATACATTTTATTTTTATTATAAGTACAGTTCAGTAGTTACAAAACGAAGCATCTGCCATGAGAATACAGCAAACAAAAGGTTTTCAGCTCACAAGACAGGTTCGTACGTGGAATGCTCATATAACGGTTCAGAGAGAGCCAGGCAGTTAATATTAACCTCTCAGCTATACAACCACACAACGGGGAGAAGTGGAGCGAGGGCATCACTATGGGACTGACCGGGCCCTCTGATTGGTTAACTCAGACCCAGTCCCACAATCCACTTCTCAGCACCCTGTTTAATTCCCAACAATACCACTTTTTGTTTTAATTTCTCGTCCTTTTTTTCTCGTCCTTTCATATTTTGGAATTGGGAATTCTAAAGTCAAGAAAAGCAAATTAAAAACAGGCTTTTTTTTTTGTGTGTGGAGTTGAATTTCAACCCGATGTGGAACTTGAGCATCGATCATCACTCTGCTTTAGTAACAAACAGCATGTAAATGATGACCACACAGGTGACTTGCATGCCTTGGGTTGGCACTATGATAACAGTTTTGTCAAAGCCATGTACTGTAGTCCTTCAAACTGAAAATGTACTGTATATATGTGCACTGTACATACCGCATTAGAATTCTCAGGGTTCACAAGAGGACATAGAAACAGTTCACAATGTCAAGGGACACACAGACACACACACACCTTCATTGTAGTTAGTGAGCTAGTTTTGTACTGTATAGACTTGATTTATAATACTATCACAGCCCAAAATATTTCTGGGAGAAAAAAACAAATCCTTCTATGCATAATGTATTATGTATATAAGGGCATATGTTTGGAGCACATGAGTAGATTGTCAATCTTTTTCTTTTTTCTTTGAAATGTAAGAAGGCAAAAAAAGTACAGTACTTGGAAGAAAAGAAAAACGGATCGACCCTAAGGCCTACCGTCTAAAACAACTAGCTTCGTGGATGCAACAACGGATGACTGTATCTAAGGCTAGACAATATTTGTTTTTTCCAGTTTTGACTTCTTCTTCTTCTTCTTCTTTTTTTTCAAAGTAAATACATCAAACCGTTTCAGTAGTCAGTAACACTTTGCAACATTGATTGGTGGCAGTATCTTACAAACACTTGCAACACTACAGTCCTCGAAGTCAATAAGAGAGATGAAAAGGGGAGAAAATACAATCCCGTTTTGTTTTTCATATCTTCTCTTCAAAGCTCTATGTTTACCTACAGGACAAGGTCGTGTAAACTAGTTATTACTGTCACTTCAACACCTTCTGCTCTTCACAAACAGCGTTTTTTTTAGTTTTAGTTTTTTGTTGTTGCTACTTCTCTCTTTTTACATTTAGTTCTGAGCATTTACAGGCTCTGTGATATAGAGCGAGAAAAGAGTCTTCCCTTCAGTCCTGTTCCTGTTCCTGTTACGGGGAGGGGTGTGGGGTGAGGATTCTCAGTCCTCTGTCCATCATCACACTTTACTGTACAATGCTCAGGCTTTCTCTCCTCGTTGTCACATCTACTAACATCCCAATCATATCTGAAAACTACTGCTCTCTCTTAGTTAGCTAGCACAGGAAAAGATTGTCAGAGTATGTCATACTTCTGGTTTAGTTTTTAGTTTTTCAGTTTTTCTTCTCCCTGTTAGTTTGTTTTTGACACGCAGAGCATTGGGCCCTAAAACAGGGTAGAAAACAGCAACTAAAATGTGCGTGGCAATAAGTGTGCTTGGTCTCCATAGATGGTTGGTCTGGTCAAAAGGAGCTTGTTAAGCTACAGCTCCAGCTGGACAAGAGTGGGAATGGTACAGTCCAGGGACAATACCATTACTGTGATCCAGGGGTCACTGAATACCTGTCTTGTACTGGATCTGATAGGAGAGAGAGAGAGTCTGTCGAACAGGTAAGTACAGGTCAGCACAACAGTTCAGTCTGAATATTATCTTCTTTTTTTGTCAACAATGATGGACGCCATCTTGGATCAAGGAATGTGTCATAGTAGGGGTGTTTTAGGGACTGTCATTTAGCAGGTAGTTTCATCAAAAACATCAAAAGGAGAGACATGAAGAAGACAGAAGATGGAGGGAGGAGTCATCCATGAGAGGACAGGAAACAGAATGGTTAAAGTCGCTGTCTGTCTGTCACTTTGCTGAGCGTCACATCCAGTGGCCTCTACAAGTCATTTCAGCAGGTCTGTCTCTGTCTCCTCTCCATCCTCCCACAGGGCAGAAACACTCCTTCATAGTTCCTTTTGAATGACTTCTCTTGTTCGATTGTAGCATGTTTTACATCAAGTCGTTGATATAGTGTGTTCCTTCATCATCACCATCATCATCATCATCATGTTCCTGCCTTGCTCCAGCCGGGTGCTCGGGCGGGAGTTAGTCTCTGTTAAGAGAGGCTGCGTCGTGCGTCTCAGTGTCAGCTAGGTTAGGCAGCGCGAGGTTAGGGTCGAGGGTCAGCGCGGGGCCCAGGGCTCCATGGCCTTCCTCCTCTCCTACCCACAGATGAACTACAGTTAAGAGAACAAACGCAGATTAACAAGACTGCCCCGGCCCCCACCACAGCCACAACACTAAACATAGCATAGCAGTTATACACACAAAATGGCCACCTCTTGCTGTAACAAACATCACAACGGGTGAAGTAAGAGCAAAACAGAAACTGACATTCTGTTCAGGAACCAAGATTTAGCATTACACATATATGACTGACAAACGTCTAGACTAACATTGAGATGACTAAATAAAGAAAATGCTAAACTTGGTTCAAATGTATGCTAGGCCTCTAACAGGGACTCAGAGGTGAGGTTGTGAGGTGTTTAGCAAAGTTTGCAGTCTAAAAATGGTATGAGGCACTAGCAGTAAAATGATTTCCATACTTTTTCCAAGCAAGTTTGTTTGCTAGATAAGTGTGATAACTTGGTGATCCTGTACTCAAGTAAGCAATTATACCACACGTTTGAATCCCAAACAGCAAAACATGCTCATCTTCAAGTTCTGCAACAGGGTGAGAGCTAAATAACACAATTTGTGCTTCCTTTCACAGTTCCATTGCCTCAACAACTTCTAGAGGACATTTCTGGGGGGGGGCAATAAAATCGACCGAATACATCTCCATGTCATGTTCTTTTTTCAAAGTGCCGTTATGAAACTGACAAAATGAAATGAAAATCGCTTTTAATCGATCGTGCTGTCGCAAGGAAGATATCGAAAAAGAAATGAAGAGTCGGTGCAGAGCGACGGAAAGCTAAAAACAGGATAGAAGAGCATCGTTTTGATTTCTCAAAGAGCAAAATTACTGCGGCCACCTGCTCTCTCTCGGTATTAAAGCACATAATCACACCGTCACGCTGTACATCAAGATGTACGTTCACTTACAACTCCTATGTCAAACAGTTCCGAAAAAAAAAGGCAGATGACGAGGATTCTAACGAGAATTAAAGTAGCTCTCAGGGCTCGTCTGAGTTACACGCATTCACACTTGAAACATCCTATGCCAGACGCAATCAACAAATGAAAACGTTCATCTCTGGGTGTTAACCTTTCAAGACATACCGCACACAACTACTTTCATCTCTCGAAGAGAGAGCATCACTGTTCTGCCCATCATTTGCAGTCTCATCTGCATGGTTCTGTACGACGACGCAGTCTTAAGGAAATACTGTCAGAGCCAACTTTGACCACTAGATGGCAGACTAAGCCTGTATATGTCATGTATGCTTTTTTTATATGGTTATATATGATGGAACAGACAGTTGGTTTATACTATTCTCTGTCTACATCTATGTTTCACGCATAAATCTATCATTACTCAGCCATTCACTAAGGAATCAGACTAAATGTCTATCAACAGCTTCATTTTGGAACGCATCCAATGGCATCCTAAATGTCTAATATACGGAGCCCCTCCCCCTCCGCCCCTAAACAAAATATGTTGTCGTCGTCCACCTAATAAACAAAGAAATGTTTTTCTTGACATAAAAAGTATCTAGTCTCTTAAATGTGGCTTCTCCCTGTTTTTTGTTTAGTTTTTTTACTTCCAGTAATGACTTACAGATTAAGCCCCATATTTGATTTTCACTGTTCATTAACTAAGCCACCTGGAATGTTATTATTTAAGCATGACATTTCTTCTCCCCCAACAACTGCCACTGCGAGTAGGAGATTTCCAGGCCAACTTTATAGATTCCTCATAACTTCCTCTCAGTTTTAATTTCCCATTCGGGTGCAGAACAGATGCACCTCACCAGCCAACCCAAGGACCTCGTTGACATTCCACTTGTGTCTGCCATCTTAAAAACAACTACTGTTTATCATACCAGGTCAATACTGTTTAAATAAATACTATCTGGTTAATGCTGTAGACTACATACTTTATCATTATAATGTAAGGAATCATTAGAAAAATCATTATGGAAATGTATTATGCAAAAAATAACAATATTGGGATGGGTAAAATGCTACAATTTATACAACAGCATCAGGTCAGCAAGACTCTCTATATCTGTGACAACTGATTAGATCATTATTTGTATAATAACGTATATATTTTACAGTAAATTGCAAAAATGCACCGTAGTCAAAAGGACTAATGAAAATGCTGAAAGGGTGAGGACGCCCTCTGCTGGTAAACTGTGAGATAACAGTCAGAATGGCCATTTACTGGAGTAGAGGGCCCTAGATACCAAGGCATATGGTAAGAGGACACATAGCTCCAGGATCCACCCTGTGTTAATACATGTGTCATGCTTAACAGAATGGATAAATGAATAGACGGACAGAACAATGGCCTAACACAAGGCTGAGAGCATGTGTTGTAAACCGCCTTGGGAAATATTAGTGTTTATAGCGTGGGGGTCTCTAAGCAGTCTCTCACCTGACATTCACAAGCCATTTTGCTGTGAAAGCCTCGCTAGTACGCAAACTACACAAGACTATTAAGCTAATCGGTTACTATGGAAAACAGTATAAATCCTTCTATTTTACATTGTGTATTGCTCTGGATTTGTTACTGATGTGTAAAGGTTTGAGACAAATTTCTTTTTAGAAATCTGATGAGGCCAAAACAAAAGCAGGAGAAGTAATTCCCCCAGACAATCCTAGCCTCCATGTATTGTAGATGAAGTGCTAGTCTTCTAACGATGTGGGTTTGACTGCATGAGACTTGAGTTTAGCTGTAACGTAAGTGCCATGGAAGTGACTGATGCCCTATGTACATTTGAGTCTGCTGAAGGCAGGCAGGCAAACAGGCAGTTACAATAGAGCACTGCCATTGAAGGTGCCTCTGAGGACTTCCTTCTCTCCCAGGCATCCGGCGACAGCCGACAAAAAGTGTTGTTTTTGGCAAAGGTAGGCCTCATTGTAAAGCCAGTATTTATAAATATGTAAATATGAACAGCACACACTACCGCTTGAGCGCGAGGATGTGAACCCAAATCATATTTTTAGAAGGTTTTAATGAATACGGGATGTTTATGAATACCATTTGCTGCGATTCAGGAAGACAAGAGGAATCCACATCCACCCCCATCCCTCAAAGCACCACTAAAGAAGAAAAAAGCACATCTGCGGTGAGACACAGCGGGATCTTGGTGTTTATGGCTGTTTCTGCTCAGATCCCCATTAGAAAGCACACTACCGCGTTAAGGTGCACAAACAGTGACAAACTCCTGCATGTGGTAGTGGCACAATGGATCGGTTCCCAGCTATACTGCATCGAGGAAGACGATTTGTGTTCCTTTTTTAGGTCAGACAAAAGTACAAAAGGAGAATCCATATATGCAGGGGGGGGGGGGGGGGGGGGGGGGGCTATTTTGCTCTATCTGATATTGTATTTTTTTAAGAATGGCGCTACACAACGTAGGTATTGTTGTTTAAGATGCTATTTTATGCGTTCCTCCTTGCCCGTAGGTATTGTATGAGACATGGGTGTACAGGAAAAAGCTCGGTCTCGGTTGAGAAACAGTAGGCTGGAGTGAGTGCCCTCCCTCTCCCAGTGACTGTTTCTGAGACTAAGATGGTTGGATAGATAATACCTCCGCTGAGCAATTTAAGCCCAAACACTCTGATGCAACAATCGGTCTTCTTTGCCTGATAGCGTTTTCTCCCCCCCCCCCCCCACCCCTCCTTTTCCAAATGACTTTCTTTCATATCTAATTATATTTGCTAATGATCTTAGAAGAGAATAATGGAATGTGCTTGATCTATTACCTTTTTTTTCGATACATAAATACAATACAGAGAGAATGGCTATTCAGACAGAAGAAGTATGCAAGATTGTAGTGCTTCTAATGGGCAAAATAACCCTCTGAGCCAGAGCACTAATGGAGGGATTTGAACTCACGGATCACAGAACAGCGAGAGCGTTGTTCTAACTCCGAATTCAAACATGCAGTCACAATTTGAGCCTAAGTCGACAAACAAATGGCACATAGGCCCGTTTTTGTGTCAGGGTCGTGACTTGAGGGTTGGTTGTGTGACTGGCTAGCAGTGGTAGAAAAAGTACCCAATTGTCATATTTGAGTAAGAGTAAAGACCCTTAATATAAAATGACTCAAGTAAAAGTGAAAGTCACCCAGTAAAATACTACTTGAATCAAAGTCTAAAAGTATTTGGTTTTAAATATACTTAAGTATTAAAAGTAAATGTAATTGATAACATGTACTTGTAAAAAGTATCTAAAGTGAAATGTAGAAGTATAAATCATTTCAAATTCACTTTATTAAGCAAACCAGACAGCACGATTTCCTTGTTGTTTCAGACATCATTTACAAACGAAGCATTTGTGTTTAGTGAATCCACCAGATCAGAGGCAGTAAGGATGACCAGGGATGTTCTCTTGATAAGTGTGTGAATTTGACCATTTGAACTTTAGGGTGTCAGGGAAAATGTACAGAATAAAAACAACAGTAAAAGTAAAACTTGTCAAAAATATAAAATAGTAAAGTACAGATACCAAAAACAACTTAAGTAGTACTTTAAAGTGTTTTTACTTAAGTACTTTACACCACTGTTGGCAAGGCATTAGCAGCCTGTTAGACCCAACAGTAAGGGGGGGATGTTTGGATGTGACCCCAGAGGGCAGGAACCTCTCCCTAACGCGTGTGAGTCTCAAAGCAGGACAAAGTGTTGCATGAGTAGGTTTGCACAATGTGGAGAGCGAACTTGACCATGTGATCACTGACTTTTGCCTTCACCCTCCATTTTGTGTGGTAGAGCTACTGCTCAAGGCTCATCTATCTCTCTCTCTCACTCTAAGCATGCCAGTGTGCCTCTCTTAGGGCCCTGCTAATGAATAGGCCTGCACTCCCTTGCCAAGCCCCAGTCCCCTCTTAATCCTCTCCTCCATTCTTCCCTCGGTCTTTTTCCCACAGGCAGCCGGACAGCCATGCCATGACAGACGCACTAACCCCCCCCCCCGCATTAATGGAAGGAAATGGCATTCGATCTCTATTTGATCTCCTAATCATTTCTGCTGAAATGATAATGAGCGACCTTCCAATCTTCCCACAGAGGATCAAATAAATAGAAGAGATCCTCTCTGTAGCCGAGAAATGACATCTCAGTCACCCCCCCATGTACTCATAACCAACAAATAGCTCCCCTTTAAATAAGCAACATTTCAAATACACACACACACACACACACACACACACAAACTTGCACACCCACACGCACACACACTGGCGACTGCTGTCTGTGATTCTTTTCAGCTGACCTAATCCTGATTGATTCGTTCAGCAGATAAAAACTCTGTCCACTTCTGCCCTTTACTGCGGGAACATAATACCAGTCTTTATTCAGCAACAATGTAACATAATGGCGTTGGAATGTGCAAAAAAAATAAATCCCATACTTGTGGTTTGAGCACAAGCTGTAGTCTAATGTAGAAGGGGAGGGGAAAAAATAATTAACCACAGAGTACCCAAGTGCGCTGGAGCTAACAAGGTCAACCAAAGGCTATCGCTAAAACTTTTTCTGTTGTCTCCCCCCCCCCCCTCTATTGTAAAAGGAACCTTTTGTTTGGCAACAGGAAGAGGTGAGGTCATCTGTGCTCATCGGGCCTCATTTGAGTATGAAGCATGCTTTTTATTCTATCAAGCCTGTACGCAGGGAGGGCCTAGCTGTGCTTACATAGACCGCACACACTTCCTTCCTTCACTTACACATGGACTACAGGCTGGGAATGTTACCGTTCCAAGTGTTAGGGATTTTCAATGGACAAGAATGTCTGTGACAAGCTACCGTACAGTACATGACTTCAGGGCTGTAAAAAAAGAAGATGAGATCACAACACCTGTCAAAATTAAGGTTTCAATTACACAACATACAGATATGAAAGAGCACACGCGCGCACGCCCGCACACACACACACACACACACACACACACACACACACACACACACACACACACACACACACACACACACACACACACACACACACACACACACACACACACACACACACACACACACACACACACACTCACACACACTCACACTCCCTCAAACACTGACACAGAGGGACAGTTTCAGTTCTAGAGCCGTAGCGGCTAAAACAACATAAAGATATTCCGAGGCCCTCTCGCAGGCATGTCCTGTATTAATTGTCTGTGCTAATCTCACAGCTCTGGGCTCCCTCGAGTGTGTGGTATTATTCGCACTAGCATCGCGCCACTGCCATATCTGGTTACTAATTTTGTGTGGCGTCGCGCTGCGGAGGGAATGGAGAAGAACGCTGAAGCGACTCTGTCAGCCTGGGACGAGGTCCCCTCTGAGTGACGAGAACGACACTGTCTGTCACTTCAGAGAAACGGGGGGGGGGGGGGGGGGAGTGAAAGACAGTGAGAGAGAGAGAGAGAGAGAGAGAGAGAGAGAGAGAGAGAGAAAAGAGAGAGAGATGAGGAGAAACAGAGTGGGCCTGTCACTGCACCACCTCACAGGTTCCCTACTCTACCACTACAGACAGACAGAGCACAGGAACCTGCCTGCCGCTGGAGCACAGCACCTCCTAGGGCAGGAATCACCCTACAATATAAGACGGGCTCCTAGTGGATCAGGGACAGGAGTTTAAAATAAGGGGAGAAGGCAGCTGGAGACCTGGGATGTGCTCCGTGATGAGGATTCAGACGAGCAGGGAGATGCAGACAGGGAACTCTTCACTTTCTCTGTGTTCATCGTAAACTTTGAATACACTCGTGATTGTGGAAGCACCCAACAGTAATGATAGAGAGACACGTCTTCTCAGACGAGCTCTACGGTGAATAATCTGAGGCTTACTATCGTGATAAGGACAATAAAGAGAGTTTACGGGCAAGATCACACAGTAGGGCGACACCAGAAATGTCTCTGAATGCTGGCACTCTCTCTCTGTTCGATCCCTCTCCTATCCTCCCTCCCGTTCCCCCTCCCACATCACCACAGTGTGCTGCAATGGAAAATCACGAGCACCTGGCTTGTTTTTTTAAATTTTTAATATGATTTTGCAGACTTCCTCTGGTCTCTGATGATTCAACAGTTCCCGGTATAACATCTGCTACTTACTCTTACTGGGTCTCAATTAAGACAGCGCTATTCATGAATCAACTTGTATTTATGTTTCTGTTTTTCACATATGTGCTCGAGGAAGAAGAGCCAAACGGGCCCAACCATGCTCAAAGAAGATGTTAAGAATAAGGTCAAAAAGTGAGTACAGACTTAGAGAAGCTCTGGCAGTAAAGGGACACGTATTAGAGGGAATAAAAACAACAACAGCTTTAAACCTACAAAAGCTGGGCTGTGAATTAGCATCCGCCTTTAAGAAGGGACCAAAGAGAAGTGGTGATATGATTATGTAAATGAAAACAGGATTTCCTGCTTGCTGGAAGCATTTCTGACCCGTTCTCATTGCAAATCCTCCATTTAAGAATCATTCCCGAAGGGAACCCCTCCGTTGCTTAACGGGATAATTATGATATACGAAACCTTCCCGGATCCCCCCCCCCCCCCCCCCCCATTTCTCCGGCTCAGTCTTCCTCTCCCTCCCTCTCTTACCCTGCCATGGTCAGCCAGCACATCCAGGAGGCTCATTGTTTCCACTCCAGTAACAGAAACAGCGAAATAACATTTTCTTCTGCGACTACATTTGACATACACAGGTTGTTCATTCTACAGCTTCTTTAAATGGGGGGGGGGGGGGACATGTCCATATATACTGACAGACACCATCTCTGTTTTTACCTAACTCAAGACCAATTACAGATTATTATTGTTCTGGTGAAGTCCAATTCAACTTGAGGGGTATTATAGTACACATCTACATTGGGGCATTGAGTTTAACACTATATGAAAATGTATATATATATTTTTTTATCTCTAGTGGACTGTTTGGACTTTACTTCCTGGTGAATCCTTAGCCTCTGCTACAGCACAGTATCTCTAACCGCAGGCCTTCATTTTAAGCAGTGACACCCTGCTCTTCATGATTAGACCAGCTCCTCCCACTAGGATCTTTCCTATTACCCCTCTCAGTCAGCCTGTAACACGTGACCTCAGTGTGGGAGAATGGATTTGAGGATGGAATTGTATCACATATTACTGAGCTCTCGAAGTACATGTGTGGCAGAGCGTTGGGAGGCAGTGTGAAAGGCAGCCTCTTCAAGGTTTAGCGTGGCTTTGTGTGTGCGTCCTTCAGCCCACGGTGGATGAACGCCACTGTCTAGCCTTAAACAGGATGGAGGGACTAAAGCAGCCGTGACCAGAGGCTATCAGCACAGGCCACATCTCAACCCCGGCTATAGTCCCCTTGTGATCTGACACAGCCCGTACAATGTAACACACACACAGAAATCCCTTTAAAAAACGATACGTGAAAAGGGCAAAGGGAAATGACTCTGGTACAAACATGTCATAGTCAGATCTACAGTTTAATTGCAGGCTTGGCCGTTGTTTAGTTTTTTATTTACTTTAAAGACGTTGTTAGAGAGCAAGATGTCAAACTATTTGGTGCTGGTGTAAGCACTTACGGCAAGCCTTTTTTCCCTCACTTGACGTGGCCGTAAACAGTCGAAAAAGATCAAAACTATTCATCTGAGACCAAGACTCCGTTTTGAGATGACAGATATGGCAAAAGTTTTCCGTATGATTTAGTGCGAAGAGGGAAACAGATTCGGAGAGCGAAGGCAAATCAAAGAAAGATTTTCGACGTATAAAGATGTGATCACTGAGGAACGTTGCACAAGGGGACGCGTCCTGTTAAAGTTCTCTCCTTTTTCTTCAGAGGAGGTCGGGGTTGGGGGGGGGTGGGGGTGGGGGTGGGGGGTGGAAGAGGAGATGAGGCCTCTGTAGTGAAATGGCCCCCTACGCAAACTCACCACGGCAACAAAAGAAAGGAGATGTTCTCTTTCGCTCCGGAGCGATAATGTGTAATATCAATTATTTATCTCCAAACACTGTTTATGAAGCTGGGCTGGCGGTTCTAATAAGCAGCGAGCGGAACATAAAATTTCACAACACGGACGAGGCGTTTTTCAGAATCATTACTTTGTGTGCGCTTCTAATTGAGTCCTCATAAATTACCAAGTAGGTAAAGTCTTGGTGATGATTGTTCCTGCTCTTGGCCAGTGCCGTGCCCTTGGAGGGACGAGACAAGGTAGTGACACCCTCAAGAGGACCACTTCGTTGCTCTGTGCATGACGCTCTGTCTGGTGTGGACAGTGTCTTACGGTACAGGTAGACAACATGACTGAGATAAGGATGAGAAAGGACTCACTGGGCGCGGACGTCAATTCAACATCTATTCCACGTCGGGTCAACGTACTTTCATTGAAACGATGTGGAAACAACGCTGATTCAACCAGTGTTTGGCCAGTAGGGAGAGATGAAAGGGGAGTTCACTGTCCAGACATATTGATTGAACAACTCAAGAATACAGTGTTCTTCAGTTTCTATGGCGCACATCTCACTAGTATAAAATATGATCAACATGATCATTAGTTGACTCATTTCCAGGATGGTAATGCAGAAACAAGTCTAAAGCTAATGCAGAAACAATCCTATTTTGATCGCTCACTCCTCTCGTTGTTTTGACATTGAAATCCATAACATTCCTTTTGTTCCTTTGCCTTCTCTCTCTTTTCCCAAGGCTGAGAAACATCAGACATGAGAACCATTTACCCGTTTCTAATATAAAAACCCGGGAAATGTACCTGGGATTATAAGTCATTGACAAATAACCTTGCTGAGAGATGCAAACTAGATTTTGTTCAAAGCTCTCCGACAGCCTCAAAAGAGATTAGTTCAGTTCTTACCAGTTCAGTGATGTCACGGGGGAAATGTGTTTAAAGCCACATTGATTTATTGAAAGATTTCCCAATGAGAAGACGTCTCTCGACTTAGCGGCGAGTTTGTGAGCGAGCACGCCTGTGTGTGTGTGTGTGTTTATGCACCTCAAATAAATTAAACAAACTGCAAAGAACTGAGAACAGAGAAGACATATTTTTGAACAAATTACGAGCAGAAGTTACACTTAGAGACTGCCGTTTGATGGCTGAGACAACCACTTTTCCTTTTGTCGTTTTCTCTCTCTCTCTCTTTCCGTTTACCACATGCTGTTTATCCTGCTGAAAACAGTGATTGTACAGCGCTGAGACACACAGGAGAGCTGACGAGGTTGTATAATAAGGCTTTTTTGTTCCCCTCGGGGAGTGAGCACTGCATTCATTTTACACTATTACCTTTTTTTAAGAGTAATTATGAGCCTCTGGTGCAGAGGTCTGTGGGAAACAGTGGGCTGTACAGGCCAGCCTATGAGTGGCCTGAAGTGGATGGGACCGGAACCCTCAAGATGTCACCCCACACAACTGTCAGAGTGGATGACGTTAACCCTCTCCCCTAAACTCTCTTGATCACAAGCCCGCTCTCCCTGTCTCCCTGTCTCTCTTTCTCTCTGCTCTCTCTCTCTCTCTGGTTCACTCTCCCTGTCTGTATCTCTCTCTTTTTCTCGCTCTTTCTCGCAATCTCATGCTGCTTCCTTTTAACTCATGAGGTCAGACGGAACCCCTGGGCAGTTCTCCCAGAATTCTGAGCCTGGTGTAGTCCAGCAGAGTGCCTTCTGGAACTATGGAGTGACCGCCAGAAACACACTGTTGAACTAACCCTACCAGCAAAAACCTGATCATATCCATCCCATAATAAATGCCCCAAATGTGTTGAGATAAAGGTCAAGCAAGGACATTTGAAGTGCTGTATCCAAGCAACTATGCCCAGATATTTCTTTCAGACTAACGTGATGCCCTTGGATGACGGGAAGACACATCGATGGCTGCCGTTCACCCCCCCTGCCTTCTCGCTGCTCTCCAGGCTTGGGAGGATGACAGCACAATGATCCCTTGTCCAAATGAAAGGCTTTGTGTATTCATCTATAACTGCCCACCATGCAAAGATAACCAGCCACACTCAGGATCAATATAGAACAGACAGAATAAAAACAAAACTACAACAGAAGATGAAGAATGTGTCTCTCCTCTCCTTTTCTTTATGGACAAAGAAGATAAAGAGAGGAGGGAATGACTGTTCGACTGACAGGAGTCGGACCAGGAGAGAGATCAGTGAATCCATCGAGTAACTTTAAGTTAAGGTTATTTCAAACTCCTAGTATCACATCTTAATTCTCTTATCTGTAAATGTAACCGGTTGCTTTTCTATCAACGTATGAAACCGAGCAGGCGTACTGTCTGGTTGGACTGTGGGTTATCGCAGAGAGACAGGAGTGAACTTTTGGGGTGGGCGGGTGGACGCCTTTAAACAGCGGCGAGAGAAACACGGCTCTGCGGCAGTGAACAAACACAGCCTCTCCAGCTAAAAAGCGTGCCAGCCAAACACGGGATCAAACAGTCCAGCGTTTGGGTGTAACGATATCGACAGAATGTCAAGCACATAACAAGGTCTGGCAAAAGGCGGGGGGGGCTAGGCTGGTGTGTGTATAGTCAAAAAGACATACAAACACAAACACACACACACACACACAAACATCCTTGCCTGTCAATCAGCATAATACAATATGGCTACAATCTAGCACAACATAAATGCAAGCAGTAGAGAGCAAACGGCCAATAGAGCGCTTAGATGAGGAAACAAGCAGACGATTAAACTGAGTTCCATAAAAATAAAAACGAATTTAAAAATCCTTGAGCGGATATTAAAAACATGTACAGCTAAAGTCAGAATGTTACATACACCTTCGCCAAGTACATTTAAACTCAGTTTTTCACAAATCCTGAAATTCAATCCGAGTAAAAATTCCCTGTGTTAGGTCAGTTAGGATCACCACTTTATTTTAAGAATGTGAAATGTCGGAATAATAGTAGATGGAATTATTTATTTCAGCCATTTATTTATATCATCACATTCCCAGTGGGTCAGAAATGTACATACACTCAATTAGCATTTGGTAGCATTGCCTTTAAATTGTTTAACTTGGCTCAAATGATCTGGGTAGCCTTCCACAAGCTTCCCACAATAAGTTGGGTACATTTTGGCCCATTTCTCCTGACAGAGCTGGTGTAACTGAGTCAGGTTTGTAGGCCTCCTTGCTCGCACACACTTTTTCAGTTCTGCCCACACATTTTCTATGGAATTGAGGTCAGGGCTTTGTGATGGCCTCTCCAATACCTTGCCTTTGTTGCCCTTGAGCCATTTTGCCACAACTTTGGAAGTATGCTTGGGGTCATTGTCCATTTGGAAATCCCATTTGCGACCAAGCTTTAACTTGTCTTGAGATGTTGCTTCAATTTATCTACATAATTTTACTCCCTCGTGATGCCATCTATTTTGTGAAGTGCACCAGTCCCTCCTGCAGCAAAGCACCCCCACAACATGATGCTGCCACCCCCGTGCTTCACGGTTGGGATGGTGTTCTTCGGCTTGCAAGCGTCTCTCTTTTTCCTCCAAACATAACAATGGTTATTATGGCCAAACAGTTCTATTTTTGTTTCATCAGACCAGAGGTCATTTCTCCAAAAAGTACAATCTTTGTCTCCATGTGCAGTTGCAAACCGTAGTCTGGCTTTTTTATGGTGGTTTTGAAGCATTGGCTGCTTCCTTGCTGAGTAGCCTTTCAGGTTATGTCGATATAGGACTCGTTTTACTGTGGATAGAGATACTTTTGTACCTGTTTCCTCCAGCATCTTCACAAGGTCCTTTGCTGTTGTTCTGGGATTGATTTGCACTTTTCGCACCAAAGTACGTTCATCTCTAGGAGACAGAACGTGTCTCCTTCCTGAGCGGTATGACGGCTGTGTGGTCCCATGGTGTTTATACTTGCATACTATTGTTTGTACAGATGAATGTGGTACCTTCAGGCATTTGGAAATTGCTCCCAAGGATGAACAAGACTTGTGGAGGTCTACAATTTCTTTTCTGAGGTCTTGGCGGATTTATTTTGATTTTCCCATAATGTCAAGCAAAGAGGCACTGAGTTTAAAGGTAGGCCTTGAAATACATCCACAGGTACACCTCCAATTGACTCAAATGATGTCAATTAGCCTATCAGATGCTTCTAAAGCCATGACATCATTTTCTGGAATTTTACAAGTTGTTTAAAGGCACAGTCAACGTTGTGTACGTAAACTTCTGACCCACTGGAACTGTGATACAGTAAATTATAAGTGGAATAATCTGTCTGTAAACAATAGTTGGAAAAATTACATATGTAATCAAGTAGATGACCTAACCGACTTGCCAAAACTATAGTTTGTTATCAAGAAATGTGTGGAGTGGTTGAAAAATGAGTTTTAATGACTCCAACCTAAGTGTATGTAAACTTCCAACTACAACTGTAGATTGTTTTAGTAATTTCTCTCGCATGGGATTTCAACAGGACATTAAATCAGCAGCCAACTCAAAGGTGCTTATGGCTTGCTCATGTACTTGCTCATGTACTTCCACATCTAAAGTCTCTTCATGGATACTGCTAGAGCCCCCTGCTGGAACACCACGACAGTCTATCATCTGTGTCCAAAACAGATATTTTAATATCAAAACTTCTACGAGGATTTTATCAAATCCAGAGTTGATTTAAATAATGATTTGGATGGAAAGAACTGATCCTGTGGTAACCTTCACCACATGCCCAATACAAATAGTGTAGAAACCCAAAACGTGGTTAGTCTGTATTCTGGACAGGGGCCTGCTTCTTGTCTGGAAATCAGATGTGTCAAAACCTCCTGCTGACAGGTCCCAGACTCAAGAGTTGAATGTCCCACGCTGGTGGACACATTGTACATCCTCCATCACATGCTTCGGATTTAGAGTTTGGATCTAAGAATGGACTGACTGGCTATCATCTAAACATGATACCCCCCTAACCGAACAACTCTGCTGGGTTGGAGTTCCCTCTCAGTGCCCTTCTCTGACCTCTAGGTGGTGCTAAACTTTTAGATGTGGTGAGCCTGGGAGCATGTGGGTGTATTTTCGAAAGACAATAAAAACATTAATTTGCCCTGAAATGATTCCTGACGTAAATGTAAAATGGTGCCCATTGGAACCCAGTAATGAAGCATGCGGCATCTCTGCAGCTCCTAATTTGACTAGTTAAATGACTCCATTACGTGTCTAACAGACAGAGGCAAATCATTTCTGGTCAGTTGAGGCTCACTTACCCACATCGTTGTGCTG
Organism: Oncorhynchus kisutch; assembly: GCF_002021735.2. NCBI lineage: Eukaryota > Metazoa > Chordata > Actinopteri > Salmoniformes > Salmonidae > Oncorhynchus > Oncorhynchus kisutch. Next base: position 58,349,664 of record NC_034176.2, read on the forward strand.
GGGGAATGTAAAGACCTGTGTCTACTCTCCCCTTTTGTCTTTTCAGTCATCTGATTGCAGTACTCCCCCCCCCCCACCACCCCCAAAAAAGAAACGGATAGAAAAACACTTGGGAAGGTGGTGGCACGGGCCTGAAAATCCATTGGTATATATGAGGTGTGTGGTACAGTATCTGTGTATGTTTGTGTGCAAGTAGATCACCATGTTAATTACTCAACCCAGATGCATGATCAACGTATAGGCACACATGCTAAAGAAATTAACAGACAAACAAAAGCCACAATCTGTGTCAGTATTTTCCATCCGAAAAATGGCATATTTAATGCAGATTTGTGTAATCCTAACCTTGTCGCGGAATTGGATTTTGCCGTCAGTGTAAAAACAGACAGAGAGAGAGAGAAAACATATTACAATATATTGAATTATTAAATAGACTGCCTGCTGTCTGTCACTGTCACTTAACACGTGTTGATGGTGAAGTGCTGTCCTACCAGCCACTGCGTGGACATCTGTTACTAAAATGAGCACCCCCCCTACTCCCACCCCCCTCCCCAAATCCGAATGCTATCGAAATGTATTCATTTTTTGTTTGTTCATGTTGAAAGCAAAGTACAATGACCACACACAAGTAAACATCTATAAACACATACACACCGAATACACCATCCTTTTTTAAATAAAAAAACAATAATTGGAGACTGTTCATAAGGGGCTGGCTTGTCATAGCATGTCAGGAAATCAGATTCAGTATGTTCTTCACTTCCATGGGACACAGCAGCAGATGCAGAGCAATTTACAGCCGCATCCATCCCTATAACCTCCCACCCTTAAACAGCAACATCCCAATCCACTCCTTCTTGTCTCCGTAATTGACAAGTTGCAGAGTGGAGAGAGAAAAAAACCTGAAGAGGCTAAAGACCCCTATATTTGAAATTCCTTCCCTTGTACACCTGAATAACTGGTCGTATTAGAGTGCACGGTTGTCAAGCTGATGCTACCTGTGCATACATGTGTCTGGATGATATTATAGGGGTGGATGGTAGCCTAGAGTGTAAATAAGAATGTGTTCTTAACTGACTTGCCTAGTTAAATAAATCAAATTAAATGTGACTGTACATGAGTGTACGTCTTCTCCTATCCAAAGTTGTGGACATAAATCGCATTACAGTAGTTCAGGCCTCCTCTGAAACGACTGCATGGACTTACAGTCCTTTACGGGGCTTGTCAGAAGAGCAGTTAAAAGACCATAGCGACTGGACCTGTCGTAGCATGGCTACGTTGGCCTTGTGCAGGTGACGGCGTGTTCATAAGCAGCTCTGTGAGTTGCCATGCCTCTGATTAGCACATAAATCAGTTGCTCTAATTACATCATATTAGCAGGACAAGGAGAGAGGGACTTGGCGTGATGAGCATTGACCACTGTGTGTGCTTGTAATCTGGCACTTCCTGGAACACATGGAAGGTGCAGCAGACCGGAAACCACAGATTAGGTAGGTACTGGATACACTAACGCCACGTTCGCCAGGGCTTAAAGTATAATAGACTGACCAGTCATAGGAAAGATATAAGCCCCTGTGCGTCTGTTCCTGTGGCGTGACACGTGCACACAAGAGGATGCGTGGTGTTCCTGCTTTAGTAGTGAAGGCTGGGGATGGGGTTATGAGGAGACGGATGTGCCCTGGTTGTGCTTCGGCTTGGAAGGACGATTCCCGACTGATTGACTGAAGACGAGGGCATATCATGAAGACAGAGGCCGTCTCAATGGATTGACATGGTTGTTGGGGACCGAATCAAACCGAACACGATGCCCTAAAAAAAAAATCCACGAACTGCACTATTGATCCAGACCACCTCCTATAGATGGGATAGTGAGGGCCCAGAGGGCACCACTGTCAGTTAGTCCCAGTCAAGAAATGCCGCCCCTGAGCACACTCTGTACCACTAATGCCACCAGCTGCTACAGCGCTGCCCTATGTGAGGAAGAGCAGGGCCTAAGTCTCCTGGACATAAAAGGCTTTAATGCGATAGGTAATTATGTAGTCTGATCTCACAGACAGGGGATTTAAGAGCGAACTATACCACCAGCACCCACCCTCCCGGAAACACATATCAATGTCTATGAATAACTGGATGATAGATAGACTGAAATAAAGATAGATACAGGGGATAGATAGGGATATCGAGATCCAGATAGAGATGGCGTTGAAGATAGAGGAAGAGAGTGCGAGGGGGAGAGATAGAGGAAGAGAGTGCGAGGGGGAGAGATAGAGGAAGAGAGTGCGAGGGGGAGAGATAGAGGAAGAGAGTGCGAGGGGGAGAGATAGAGGAAGAGAGTGCGAGGGGGAGAGATAGAGGAAGAGAGTGCGAGGGGGAGAGATAGAGGAAGAGAGATGTGGATTTGCCTTTGGATTTAATGAGAAAAAGCATTCCACTTAGAATGAGGGACTTTCTCCACTGACACGCAACAGGCTCCGACGTCAAGACACTCAATAGAATAAATGTTGTCGGGCCTCGTATCCTACAAGCTACATGTGTCAGACGTTAAATATATATCTCCAGTATTGAGGAGAATATGTCTGACTTTTATGTGCACAGACTGGCCTTTCTGAAGTCAAGTGGGGTGTTTTCATGGCTGGCCCCCCCCCCCCCCCCCCAGTGCCCGCTTCCTCCCCCCTCTTTAACTCTTACTGGCGTTTTTGACTGTTGATCCTCCTGAAGAGGACAGATCAAATATTCCACTCGAGTCGGAGCCTTCCGTTTCGGGCGCAGATATGATTGGGGTTGACGGACGGGCCTGGTTTGAAGTCTTAACAGACAGCTCTACTTTGATATCCCCGCTCCCAGTGTATCACCAAAGACACAGGGAAGAGAAGAGGGGGGAAGAAGAGAACGAGAGAGATGAACAAAAGCATCTGTGGAGTGGTCAGGGCCAGCGGCAGCTTGAGTCGGAGGCTTTTTGAAGTCCCCCCACCCCTCCTCTCCCCCAAAGCCTCTACTGCCTCCCCACTACTCTCTCTCTCTTCCCTAATGGTCTCTGGTAGCACCCATTGCTGACACACTAGATGGTGCCGCTCCACAACACCACTGCTCAACCCCATAGAGTTGTTCCCTACCTTTCAAGCGTATTTTAATCACAATAAACCCCTAATCATAATTGTGTTGATTATAATCATGCAATGATTCTACATCAAGCCTATACTGACTGTAATGACTTTTCTAAAAAGGTCCATTATTCGAATCAAATGTAGAGTAGTGTACAGTGATGTACACTACATCATAGAATATTGACATTACCATGAAGAAATTCTCACCTAAATATTAGATATACAGTACAACTCTGAGACAACACAGATGTCCTTTGTCACGGTAGGAATGAAAGAGTTAACTGCTTTTTTCCTATTGCAAATGTCTCCCTCATAAACAGATTTTGTTGCTGCTTAAAGTGGGCTCAAAATTAAAGCATATCGCTTTACACACATATTGCATGCATATTACGGAGCCCCAGCTGCCCGAGCCCTGCTCTTAAGAACCATATGATTAAGTTAGGAGGGGTGTATCAGATAAGATTTAAGCATCCCCTCCTCATGGGTACCCCTTCGCATTTTACAGGGGACTTATTAAATGGGGGAAATGACATTATTTTCCTGAGTGTATGTGTAATTATTGCCACACACCTGTGACTCCTGCCATCTTCGACGGGACGAGAGGGGGGGAAAGAGGGAGGGAGAGACACGGAGAAGGAGAGCGAGAAATGTCGTTTGGACCAACGGGAGTTCTCATTTTGAGGATGAGAAGGAAAAAAAGAAAAAAGGAGGAGAAAAACAGAGAGCTTGTTAATCAGAGTCGTTCTGTCACTCTCAGTACACTGGTCTCCTAATGATTCACACTCTGTCAATGACATCACCACCCCCTGATGGAGGGACATCTCTCAGCAGATCCAACCAACGCCGTCCTTCGGGAAAACGGGGACTAAAACAACAAACTGAAGTGGACAAAAGCTTTGCTGAGAAGATAGACTAAGACAAGACTTCGTTCTAAATTGGCAATCCTTTCATTTGAACAAAATGTTGCTTGAAAAAAAAAAAAAGGTGCTTTTTCTCTCGCTGCCCTGGTTTTAAAATGACCACCCTGATTAAGGCAAACATGTGAAATAGCACTCAGAAGACAAAGGAAATGACCTACTAAGAAGGCGAAATGATCTTCCTTCACGCCTGCTCCAAAAAGTGACTCACGGTGTCGTAATTGTTTACCTTTGACACTGGCCATAATTCTCCTCCACTCGACTGTAACGGAATATTTCAGCATCCCTTTCGGGATCCACGCACTCTGTGTTCTCTCCGTCCTTACAGGGCGCCAGGGCCTCAAATGTCACCGCAGCACATCAGACCCTCTATGACTCCACACCCCCGTGTGAACACATCAGTAAACGATGGGAAAGAAAGGAAATCAAATCAAATCTGAGAGTCGGGAATGAACAAAGTCATTAAAGAGACTCGAGTCTTGTTGATAACCATCAGCATATTGTCTGGGTCACTTAACATGACCTTCTTAAAGCTAGCTAGATTTTTATCAACT